>NC_081209.1:14656952-14814452 GCF_902713425.1 Acipenser ruthenus | reverse complement strand
ACTGTGATTGATCCCCAGAGCCAGCATCGCAGCCGTTGTGTGTGCTGATGCGCTAGGGAGGCAAAATAAACTGATCCCTGGAGTCAGCATTACACTTCAGCCATCAACACCAGGCAGAAGGATATCTACATTATCATATGGAAGGAAACACAAATGGATGGAGATGCAGATGAATCACATTAGTTTACTGTAAAGCTGCGTCTTATTTGGTGCTTATCTTGGCGAGAGCCGAGTTCAAATCAGCATTAAGTTTTAACATCTACTCTCATGTAATAGAAATCATTACCACCTAACCTTCACTATCTGTGAAACACACAATGCGTGCGAAATCCCTGCCTAAAACATCATCATCATCATCATCACCATAATAATAAAAAAATAATAATAATAATAAATTGATTTACTTACCACAACATGCATACCCGCTATAGGTCAAGCTGATCATTACTCCAAAATTGCATTTAACATGACTGATGTTTTGTTGTTGTTATGTGTATATATCTATATATATATACATTATTGAATATTGATTATATAACAACTCATTTTGAAACGGCAATTATTATTTTATTATTATTATTTATTTCTTAACAGACACCCTTATCCAGGGCAACTTACAATTGTTACAAGATATCACGTTATACAGATACAGTGGCTCTCAAAAGTATTCACCCCCCTTGGACTTTTCCACTTTTTATTGTGTTACAACATGAAATCAAAATGGATTTAATTAGGTTTTTGCCACTGATCAACACAAAAAAAGTCCATAATGTCAAAGTGAAAAATAAAATCTACAAATTGTTCTAAATTAATTACAAATATAAAACAGAAAAGAATTGATTGCATAAGTATTCACCCCCTTTGCTATGACACACCTAAATAAGCTCTGGTGCAACCAATTGTCTTTAGAAGTCACATAATTAGTTGAATGGAGTCCACCTGTGTGCAATTAAGGTGTTTCACATGATTTCAGGTTAAATACACCTGTCTCTGGGAGTTGGTTTGTACATTTCCTAACAAAAACTACATCATGAAGACGAAGGAAAATTCAAAGCAAATCTGGAATAAGGTTCTTCAAAAGCACCAATCAGGGGTAGGATATAAGAACATTTCCAAGGCATTGAATATCCCCCAGAGCACAGTAAACTCCATTATTAAGAAATGGAGAGAATATGGCACAAATGTGAATCTGTCTAGAACAGGCCGTCCTCAAAAACAGAGTATCTGGGCGAGAAGGGCACTAGTCAGGGAGGCCACCAAGAGGCCTGTGGCAACTCTAAAGGAGTTACAGTCTTCCACGGCTGAGCTGGGAGACACTGTGCATATGGCAACAATAGCCCGGGTGCTTCACAAAACTGGCCTTTATGGGAGAGTGGCAAAAAGAAAGCCATTATTGAAAAAAACTCACATCAAATCTCGGCTAGAGTTTGCCAGAAGGCATGTCGGAGACTCTGAGACCAAGTGGAAGAAGAATCTATGGTCTGATGAGCCCCAAAATAGAGCTTTTTGGCTTCAACGCTAAGCGCTATGTTTGGCGCAAGCCTAACACCGCACATCATCCTGAGAACACCATCCCTACCGTGAAGCATGGTGGTGGCAACATCATGCTATGGGGATGCTTCTCTGCATCAGGGCCTTGAAAGCTCGTGAAGATAGAGGGCAAAATGGATGCAGCAAAGTACAGAGAAATCCTTGAGGAAAACCTGCTGAAGTCTGCAAGAGACCTGGGACTTGGGAGAAGATTCATCTTCCAGCAGGACAATGACCCCAAACATACAGCCAAAGCCACACTGGAGTGGCTTAAAAACAAAAAGGTCAATGTCCTGGAGTGGCCCAGTCAAAGCCTGGACCTCAATCCAATTGAGAATATGTGGAAAGAGTTGAAAATTGCTGTTCACCAAAGGTCCCCATCCAACTTGACAGAGCTTGAGCAATTTTGCAAAGAAGAATGGGCAAAAATTGCAGTGTCCACATGTGCAAAGCTGGTAGAGACTTATCCAAATAGACTCACGGCTGTAATTGCTGCCAAAGGTGCCTCTACCAAATATTGACTCAAGGGGGTGAATATTTTCTGTTTTGTATTTGTAATTAATTTAGAACAATTTGTAGATTTTATTTTTCACTTTGACATTATGGACTTTTTTTGTGTTGATCAGTGGCAAAAACTCCTAATTAAATCCATTTTGATTCCATGTTGTAACAATATAAAATGTGGAAAAGTCCAAGGGGGGTGAATACTTTTGAGAGCCACTGTATCACATTATTTTTTACATACAATTACCCATTTATACAGTTGGGTTTTTACTGGAGCAATCTAGGTAAAATGTGGAAAAGTCCAAGGGGGGTGAATACTTTTGAGAGCCACTGTATCACATTATTTTTTACATACAATTACCCATTTATACAGTTGGGTTTTTACTGGAGCAATGAGATAGTACCATGTTATCTAGTACACAGCTGTGGATGATCCTGAGATAGTACCGTGTTATCTAGTACACAGCTTTGTACGCAGCTCCATACCAAATCTATAAGTTCATTGCAATTGACCCAGGGGGTCCCCAGGACCAGAGTTGGGAACCACTGATCTAGACGAGCCTAAGTTATTTCGATGTTTAAACCCCTAACTAAACACTTCGTCATTTACAAACATTGGGGCGATACCAGCTCTAACTACACCTGCCTAAAAACTTGGAATAAGCTATCTGGGAATCACAACTATTGCTGATTAGACACAACAAAAAATAGATTTTATGGCAAAAGAGCTCAAATGTTTTTTATGGAAACATAAAAACATTCTTCCACCACATTCTACTTTATGGAAGAACTTTGTACTAGAGGTAATATCTTTAGAAAGAATACATCTTTCCATGGATTTAAAAAATACTATTTTGTCCAAATTTGGCCAAAAATAATAATAATAATAATAATAATAATAATAATAATAATAATAATAATAATAATAATAATGTAGATTCTAGAACTACAGTGGAACCAAGGGATTGCTTGAAAGTAATATCCAGGGTTATTCTTTAAATAGAAATAATGTATTGATAGAAGCCTAGTTTTGTATTTACTAATGTATATGTTGAACATGAAATCTATTATTATGTTATTATGTTTATTATGTATTGTTAACATGTATTGTTTTGATTACATATTATTTGTGGACTGTGTATTCTTTAAGTATATGTTTACAATACTGTTATTAATAATATTGTGTTGTATTGTGTTTTTTTAAAAGTTAATACAATATGACGAACATTAAAAAAACAAAATACCAATTCTAAATACCTGGTAACATTTCCTTTCCCCTGTTATTAAATGCATGGCCTTTCACCTCTGGGGCTGCTTCCTGTGCACCACACTTAATCATTTCCTTTTGGTAACACGCTCTGACCAGTCGCAGCTTTACAACACCCTCGCTTGGCATGACTGAACGGATAAGGAAACAGCACATTCATTACTTTAGAGGGCAAGAGTTGAGTTCTAGTGTCTCTTCCTGAGGGGGCCCTGGTGGCTTGCTTCATCCTTGAAAGTCTTACATTCAGTGTTTTCACAGGCAAGGGCTCCTAGGTTAGTGTCAACAACCTTGCAGATGATGGATTGATTTACACCACATTCAAAACAACACTGTACTTGACTTTTTGACTTAAAGAGAATGTTTATAGGTCTGCATGCAGGTTTTCCCTTACTCTGGTGCATTGCACTGCTTTTTGGATGTAGTTTGAGCATTGAAGCAATAATACATCACCCTGATCTTGCAAAGTCAACTTATTCGCCTCAGAACCTTGGAGGAGTGGGCAGAGCAAACATCATTTACCTCTGACATATTAACCCCCATCATTTTCACACTGGCGCTCCTACCCGGGTTCTGGCTACCCGGATCACAATCCCGTGCCAGTGTGAAACCACGTACCCAGGTCGACGAGACATAATGCACGATGGGCGCTATACGGGGAGGAAGTAACAAACAGCCACGCCTGCGTGAAGGTTTCACTTCCGCAAGGAACCTGCGAGCCATGTCTGTTTATTCACAGTTTGTTGAGTGAGACACACGATGAGCCATGTCTGTTTATTCAGTTTGTTCAGTGAGACACACGATGAGCCATGTCTGTTTATTCAGTTTGTTGAGTGAGACACATGATGAGCCATGTCTGTTTATTCAGTTTGTTGAGTGAGACACACAATGAGCCATGTCTGTTTATTCACAGTTTGTTGAGTGAGACACACGATGAGCCATGTCTGTTTATTCACAGTTTGTTGAGTGAGACACACCAGGAGCCATGTCTGTTTATTCAGTTTGTTGAGTGAGACACACGATGAGCCATGTCTGTTTATTCAGTTTGTTGAGTGAGACACACAATGAGCCATGTCTGTTTATTCACAGTTTGTTGAGTGAGACACACGATGAGCCATGTCTGTTTATTCAGTTTGTTGAGTGAGACACACGATGAGCCATGTCTGTTTATTCACAGTTTGTTGAGTGAGACACACAATGAGCCATGTCTGTTTATTCAGTTTGTTGAGTGAGACACACGATGAGCCATGTCTGTTTATTCACAGTTTGTTGAGTGAGACACACGATCAGCCATGTCTGTTTATTCAGTTTGTTGAGTGAGACACATGATGAGCCATGTCTGTTTATTCAGTTTGTTGAGTGAGACACACAATGAGCCATGTCTGTTTATTCACAGTTTGTTGAGTGAGACACACGATGAGCCATGTCTGTTTATTCACAGTTTGTTGAGTGAGACACACCAGGAGCCATGTCTGTTTATTCAGTTTGTTGAGTGAGACACACGATGAGCCATGTCTGTTTATTCAGTTTGTTGAGTGAGACACACAATGAGCCATGTCTGTTTATTCACAGTTTGTTGAGTGAGACACACAATGAGCCATGTCTGTTTATTCACAGTTTGTTGAGTGAGACACACAATGAGCCATGTCTGTTTATTCAGTTTGTTGAGTGAGACACACAATGAGCCATGTCTGTTTATTCACAGTTTGTTGAGTGAGACACACAATGAGCCATGTCTGTTTATTCAGTTTGTTGAGTGAGACACACAATGAGCCATGTCTGTTTATTCACAGTTTGTTGAGTGAGACACACGATGAGCCATGTCTGTTTATTCACAGTTTGTTGAGTGAGACACACGATCAGCCATGTCTGTTTATTCAGTTTGTTGAGTGAGACACACAATGAGCCATGTCTGTTTATTCACAGTTTGTTGAGTGAGACACACGATGAGCCATGTCTGTTTATTCACAGTTTGTTGAGTGAGACACACAATGAGCCATGTCTGTTTATTCAGTTTGTTGAGTGAGACACACGATGAGCCATGTCTGTTTATTCAGTTTGTTGAGTGAGACACACAATGAGCCATGTCTGTTTATTCACAGTTTGTTGAGTGAGACACACAATGAGCCATGTCTGTTTATTCAGTTTGTTGAGTGAGACACACAATTACCCATGTCTGTTTATTCACAGTTTGTTGAGTGAGACACACGATGAGCCATGTCTGTTTATTCACAGTTTGTTGAGTGAGACACACAATGAGCCATGTCTGTTTATTCAGTTTGTTGAGTGAGACACACGATGAGTCATGTCTGTTTATTCAGTTTGTTGAGTGAGACACACGATGAGCCATGTCTGTTTATTCAGTTTGTTGAGTGAGACACACGATGAGCCATGTCTGTTTATTCAGTTTGTTGAGTGAGACACACAATGAGCCATGTCTGTTTATTCACAGTTTGTTGAGTGAGACACACGATGAGCCATGTCTGTTTATTCACAGTTTGTTGAGTGAGACACACGATGAGCCATGTCTGTTTATTCACAGTTTGTTGAGTGAGACACACGATGAGCCATGTCTGTTTATTCACAGTTTGTTGAGTAAGACACACATGAGACAGATTGCTGCAGGGATGGCGTGGTGCGATGAAGAAACATTTGCTCTAACAAACATTTGGTTATTTGAACATTTCTGTTTCTGGGGCATTACATACATGCATTGTGTACTTGCTTCTGTTACCCAGATCATCCCTGCTTTTTTAAAAGCAGTGTGAAAAAGCTTAGTCAACCCGCATGCCTACAAAACAGACATGCCCAACAGGAAGGGCATTATGAACTGCCAGGGGGATACTGGAACGCTGCTTTTAGACTGAAGCATACCTGCACTGGCAATGTCACATCAGCCTTCCTCTTTCACAATCTGTCTGTCAATCCGTCTCTGCTGGTCCACTCTACATGGTGAACATGATAACTGGCTTCATTTTATACAAATCTTCACCAAACTTTTATCATACACTATTAGCCACATAAGACATTTCAAATTGATTTGCTATAATCAAATACATGTAGACTACTATTTGAACCAGTACATGCACTCTTACTTGTGTGATTATGAGGGGCCACAAGTAGCTTCATTCATTGAGTACAGCAGCTGGACATGTTAACTGACAGGAAGGAGTGGGTGGAAACCACATCAAAACTAAACTAAAACAATTCCAAAAGTCTTGAAAACTATACTATGTGATTACTATATATGTATACATTGTATATATGATTTGGGTTGGCATATGATTTTGTAAATTGCAAATAGTCATTTATTTTAAAAGAAAATATTTACACAATAAACCACTTAAAAAAATAACAATGTGTAGGCTACATAAAATCATAGACCACAATGTAGTTTACAAATAAATTGAAACACTTTTTAGCTTGTATGTGATCTAGACCAGTGGTGCCTATAGCAGGTCCATTAAATGTGAAACAACTTCCATAGGAAATTGCATTTGTGGCCGTCACTTGTAGGCATAATTCCCATCTATCAGCTCCTTGTTCTTCATTAACGAGGGGAGGCCATTCCCATCTTACAGCTCCTTGTTCTTCATTAACGAGGGGAGGCCATTCCCATCTTACAGCTCCTTGTTCTTCATTAACGAGGGGAGGCCATTGCCATCTTACAGCTCTTTGCTCTTCATTAACGAGGGGAGGCCATTCCCATCTTACAGCTCCTTGTTCTTCATTAACGAGGGGAGGCCATTCCCATCTTACAGCTCCTTGTTCTTCATTAACGAGGGGAGGCCATTCCCATCTTACAGCTCCTTGTTCTTCATTAACGAGGGGCCATTCCCATCTTACAGCTCCTTGTTCTTCATTAACGAGGGGAGGCTATTCCCATCTTACAGCTCCTTGTTCTTCATTAACGAGGGGAGGCCATTCCCATTTTACAGCTCCTTGTTCTTCATTAACGAGGGGAGGCCATTCCCATCTTACAGCTCCTTGTTCTTCATTAACGAGGGGCCATTCCCATCTTACAGCTCCTTGTTCTTCATTAACGAGGGGAGGCCATTCCCATCTTACAGCTCCTTGCTCTTCATTAACGAGGGGAGGCCATTCCCATCTTACAGCTCCTTGCTCTTCATTAACCAGGGGAGGCCATTCCCATCTTACAGCTCCTTGCTCTTCATTAACAAGAGGAGGTCATTCCCATCTTACAGCTCCTTGCTCTTCATTAACGAGGGGAGGCCATACAGCCTATCAAAGCTTGTCTGGTTTCTAGCAGCTGATTAATCTCCTAAAAGGGCATCAGCCTCAAGAACATGACTCGGTAGCCCATTCCAAACCCTCACCACTCTCTCTGTGAAGAAGTGTCTCTTCCATCTGTCCCAAGTCTATCCCCACTTACTTTCAGCTGGTCCTGGTTTCTGTGCTGCGCTTAAAGTATTGGTTAGGGTTACATTTCTCAACTCCTATGAAAAATGTAAAGGTTAGGGTTAGGGTTAGGGTTAGGGCTAGGGTTAGGGTTAGGGTTAGGGTTAGGGTCAGAAAGTACTGACTATGATATTTATAATGCAAATTTTTATTGCCTGCATGCAATACTTTACATTTCTCTCTATTAAATGTCATTTGCCATGTGTCTGCCCAGTTCTGAATGCTGTCTAGATCATTTTGAATGACCTTTGCTGCTGCAACAGTGTTTGCCACTCCTCCTATTTTTGTGTCGTCTGCAAATTTAACGAGTTTGCTTACTATACCAGAATCTAAATCTCACTAATGTAGATTAGGAATAGCAGAGGACCTAATACTGATCCCTGTGGTACACCACTGGTTACCTCGCTCCATTTTGAGGATATTGCTGCTCTAGAAAGAGTGCAAAGAAGAGCAACCAGAATTATCCCAGGTTTAAAAGGCATGTCATATGCAGACAGGCTAAACTCTTTATGTTTACAGAGAATGATGAAGTTTGATGCCAGCACATCTCCACGTGAATACATCTTTGTTGATGAGGTAGGCTTCAGACGTGGCCGAAACATAACATATGGATCACATTAGTTTACTGTAAAGCTACGTCTTAGTTGGTGCTTATCTTGGCGAGAGCCGAGTTCAAATCAGCATGAAGTTTTAACATCTACTCTCGTGTAATGGAAATCGTGAAGATCTGGATACGTCCAGTGACTGCTGTGAATAGTGCAGCTGGCAACAAGGTAAAGACCTCGTGACAGCCTGGAGAGACAGCTGACAGGAGGAAAGAGACCCCTTTGGGACTGGCAATGGAGAGTACTTCACAAAAGACTAGTTCAAGATCTGCAGTTAGCAAAGACATGGAACTCCAGGTTTGTGTCTGCGGCTGGAGCAAGGCGACAACGGACAAGGGTTTGAAGATTCATCAAGGGAGAATGAAATGCTTGAGGGAGAAGGGACAAGGGCCTCGCATTGATCAGTACTTCTTACAAAGTCAGTCAAGTCAGTCAAATGAAATCCAGCAACAGGGAGCAAACCACAGTTCGCAGGATATCAGCACCCCTGTCATAGACATGAGGAGGACTTGCATGGACACAGTTAGTGATGAACCTAATGATCCTTGTAAACCCGGTCAGACAAACCAGTATAAGAGAGAAAAGAACCTCAACGGGGACAAGCCTGGAGTTAAATGGCCAAGAGCTTGTGAGAAAACTGCATGGGACACAGTAAACACAGATCACTGCCTTGCATTGGAAAGGTTAAGTGGAACAGTTGAAAAGAGGCTGGATAAATTTGGGGACATCATCTACGCATATGGAAGCGAGAGGTTTGGAGTTGAAAAAAGGAAGGAAAATGTACAAACTATTCCTGGAAAGTCTAGACGGCAGCAGGAGATTGAACGCTTAGTTAGAGAAAGGAGACAGCTGAGGAAGCAATGGAGAAGAGCAGAACAAAGTCAGAAGGAGGGACTCAATCTCTTACAAAGGGTCATAAAAGATAAGCTTGCAACATTCCGCAGAGCTGAGCACCTACGGAAACGCTACAAAAAGAAGGAGCGTGCGAGAATTAACTTTTATAAAGACCCATTCAAATTTGTAAAGAAGTTATTCACCAGTGAGAAGAATGGCACACTAAAAGCATCTAAGTTTGAACTGGAGAGATATTTGGAGGAAACACATACAGATTCAAAAAGGCAGGAGCCTATGTCAATTCCTTCAGACATCCCACCTATCAATCCACCAGAATACCAAATGGAGGACTGTGCACCTAAGTGGAAAGAAGTAGAGCAAGCTGTGAAAAAAGCAAGGGCTTCATCATCTCCAGGGCCTAATGGAGTTCCGTACAGAGTGTACAAGAGTGCTTCAGGAGTTCTACAAATCCTGTGGAAATTGATGAAAGTGGCATGGGAAAAACAGGTTGTACCAAGAGCATGGCGCCGAGCAGGTGGAGTCTTTATACCTAAAGAAAAAGATTCTACAAGCATCAGTCAGTTTTGCCCTATTTCCCTATTAAACGTAGAAGGCAAGATTTTCTTCAGCATTATTGCTCAGAAATTGTCAACTTATCTATTAAAGAACTGCTTCATTGACACTTCAATAGAAAAAGTGGGCATTCCAGGTTTCCCAGGATTCTTAGAACACATCAATGTGATCTGGCAACAAGTTCAATCAGCTAAAAAGGAGAGGAAGGAGCTCCATGTGACATTCCTGGATTTGGCTAATGCATATGGTTCAGTGCCACATGAACTTCTTTGGGCAGCATTTGATTTTTTCAGTGTACCGATGACAATAACAAACTTAGTGAAAGCCTACTTTGGAGATTTGCAATTTAGTTTTTCAACTTCAGAATTCAGCACTACATGGCAATGCCTAGAAGTTGGAATAATGGCAGGATGCACCATTTCTCCACTGGCTTTTACCATGGCAATGGAAGTAATCATTAGGGCATCACAATGGGTAGTGGGAGGAGAGCGCTTGGCTTCTGGAATGCGACTACCACCAATTCGAGCATACATGGATGACATGATAACCATGACTACAACAGTAGCCTGCACTAATCGGTTATTGGGCAAATTAACCAATAACATTGAATGGGCACGAATGCAATTCAAGCCCACTAAATCAAGGAGCATCTCTATAATTAAAGGTAAAGTAATAGATAAAACGTTCTTCATTAATGGTGAGGCAATTCCAACAGTGTCTGAGAAGCCAGTGAAGAGTCTTGGGAGATGGTACGATGGGGATCTAAAGGATACAGTTTGTGTGGGAGAAGTTAGACAACAAGCAGTGGAAGGGTTGAGAGCATAGACAGCAGCGCTTTACCAGGCAAACTAAAACACTGGTGCTTTCAGTTTGGTCTACTGCCGAGGCTGCTGTGGCCACTGACTGTGTATGAGGTTTCTTTGAAAACAGTAGAGAAACTGGAAGCTTTAATCAGTTCATATATCAGGAAATGGTTGGGAGTTCCACGCTGCCTCAGCAGAGTGGGACTTTATGGTAAAGGAATACTGCAGCTACCAGTCTCCGCTCTAACTGAGGGGTTTAAGTGCGCCAAGGTCAGACTGGAAATGACATTAGTAGAGTCACGTGACAAATGCGTAAGGGAGGCAGCACCTGTGTTGAAAACTGGAAGAAAGTGGGCAGCAAAGAAAGCTGTGGAGGATGCAAAAGCTGCCCTTCGAATTGGTGATACCATAGGGCAAGTTCAGCATGGACGAGGGGGTCTTGGTCTCAGTTCAGCTCCTCCTACATGGCACAAGGCAGCCCCAGCTCAACAGAGGAAGCTGGTAGTCAATGAGGTGCAAAAGCAGGAGGAGAGGATGAGGTGTATAAAGGCCATTTCCCAGACCAAGCAGGGAGAATGGATGAGATGGGAGATTGTGGAACAACGCAAGATTGGCTGGCAAGACCTATGGTCAATGGAACAGAGCAGGATCAGTTTCCTCATCAGGTCAACATATGATGTTCTCCCATCACCACAGAACCTAAACCTCTGGGTAGGAAAGGATCCCTCATGTCCTTTGTGTTTATCACCTGCAACATTAAGGCACATTTTGACAGGATGTAAAGTGGCTCTAGCCAAGGACGGTTTACTTGGCGCCATGACCAGGTGCTGCGATGTTTGGCCTTAGCATTGGAAGACAAGCGTAACACAACGAATAAGTTGCCACCTGTTCCATCAAAACATTACACACAAAAGACAACATTCCTCAGCCCAGGAGAGCAACCACCAAGAAAAGGTGTTAAAACCAATCCTCGCCCAGGACAACTGGAAGCTGCTGGAGACCGGAAAATGCTGGCAGATGTTGGTCAACGGCTAACCTTCGACCAGATATTGTCTTGTGGTCTGGATCAGCACGTCTTGTTCACCTGGTAGAGTTAACAGTGCCATGGGAGGATGCTGTAGATGAGGCGTATGAGAGGAAGAAACTGCGGTATGCTCAACTAGCCACTGAAGCGGAACAGTGAGGATGGAGAGTCGGGGTTCATTATACTTCAGCCATCAACACCAGACAGAAGGATATCTACATCATCTTATGGAATGAAGCGCAAATGGATGGAGACACATATGGATCGCATTAGTTTACAGTAAAGCTACGTCTTAGTTGGTGCTTATCTTGGTGAGAGCCGAGTTCAAATCAGCATGCAGTTTTAACATCTACTCTCGTGTAATGGAAATCATGTGCTGCCATCTGCCAGCATAGAGTTGTTTGCCGCAGTCCATTGCTTGGCGCGTACAATACAGAGTGGCTGCTAGTTTTCCTTAAGGAATTGCACAATCACCTTGTCCCACCCAATGCAGCAATATTGGCAGGAAGAGAAGCCACAACGTTTGTCATCATTTGGGACAATGTGTGTTTCCATCATGCTGGGCTGCTGTGGGAGCAGTTTGATGCACATCCCCGTTTCTCTGTGATGTACCTTCTACCATATTCCCCTTTTCTGAATCCTATCGAGGAGTTTTTCTTCTCCTGGAGGTGGAAGGTGAACAGGCTCACTTCTCCAGGCCATGGATGAGGCGGGTAATGACATCACGGCAGAAGATTCCAAGCCTGGATCCGTCACGCCAGACAAGTCTTGGTAAAGGTGTGCAGGTGGCTCACCTGGTAAAGGTGTGCGTTTTGTGCAAGTGGCTCACTTGGTAAAGGTGTGCGTAGTGTGCAGGTGGCTCACCTGTTAAAGGTGCGTGGTGTGCAGAGGTAGTCATGCAGTCAGGGGAGCACATGTTTGCTTCCTGGCAGTGAAAATATGCTGAGTTTCACAGGGGATTCCACAAGGAGCTCTGCATTGGTGCTCCTGTGGGTTGGGGAGGCATAATGGTCAGGGACTGTTTCTATTCTACTGGCCAGACACCCCCTGAGCTCAAAACGGACACCTGCAGGGCTGACTTTTGTCATCTAGGGACAATTGCCTTGGCTGTGGGATCAGTGGGTGTCCACTGACATTCAGTTCATCTGAGGTGTTATGTGGTTGGTGCAGTGAGGGAACATAATTGGACAAATTGGGGAGAAAAAACAGGAGTAAAATAACTAGGGAAAATAATAAGCGAAGCACACAGAGACAGAGAGAGTGAGGAAACAGGGAAGGCCCACACTCAGCAGCGAGCAGCGAGCTTGCTCTCACACAAGGCCAAGGGCCACCCCTGGTAAAGGAAGTGTCTTGTTATGCTTGTACTGGGTTCAGGGGATTACTTAGTGAGTCACTGGAGATAAGGGATTCATTATCTCAAAGAAAAACATTCTGAGCTACTGAGATAGGCTCTTCCACAACAAAGCAGGGTCCGCTCCAATGCCAGCTCAGCATGGCTCTGTGCACTCTGTTCTGGGTAAGCACGAGACAGCGCTGACAGAAACGGACTCGCATTGCTACAAGTAATTTTTATTTGTTTGGTTGCTTGATTTCTATTGGCTTCAGCGCTGTTGTCACGCTATATTGCCCATTGTACAGGACTAGGAAAGAGTTATGTGTACTGAAGGAAATGCCATTGTAAGCTACAGCCACCAAAGGGAGTGATTTACAAAGTACGCATTCTAGAGCAAAGTTACAGTGACATTTAAAGCAATCTAGAAATAGATATTCAAAAACAGTGGCAGCACTTTTATTCAACACCAGATTGTCCTAGTATTTCAAAGCTTAATTTGAATCGCAAGGTTTTTTACTCACAATGTGTGGGTAGACTGTTTCTGCTATTCCATATCATACAGGACTTTGTGAATGTTTGAGTAAAATGTGTATAAAAAGTGTATATGTTACAGTTCATGTGTAAAATTGGTAAATCTATAAATTAACAGGTAAATGTGTAGATTTACCAGCTCAGCGGTCAATCTAAAAATTAACAGGTAAATGTGTAGATTTACCAGCTCAGCGGTCAATGTATAAAATAACTAGATGGCAGTTAACGCTACAGCATTTGAGGTGAATTCGGAAATAAAGTAACGTCAGGGAGCTTAATAGCAAAAAAAACCAAAAAACAAAAGATTTCTGTAAGATCTGTTACGTACTTGGGTAAATGAACTAATTTATTATTTATTTTTCTTAAATTCCAGCTTTAGGATAGACAACAATCCAGCATATCCTATATAGACTTAATTAGCTAAACAAAATAATGATATATCGTACAGGTGAAACGAAAGTGAAAGAGAAAATAAACAAATACTGCTGGCAGGGCCACAACCAGAGCTGCCATTCTGAGAGGTCAAACCGAGGCTTCAAGGTATAGCTGGCAGGATTTATATCACTGCTTGGTATTGACTATTTGTTTCTGGTCACTTTTAAAAATGTCCTTCAGAAAATTGAATACGAAACCAAATAAGTGAATTTCCATTCTTCAACACTTCACTCATAATAGAGCACACAGTAACAGGGCTTCTTCCCAATACTATTTATGTCATTTAATTAAGATACAGTATTTTCAAATGATAAACAGAGATCCCTTGTCAGAGCAGGACAGTTTTGCGTAGCGCAGTGCAGTGATTAAGTGACTGCGTGACTACACTGGGACGGAAGGTTGAACACTCGAAGGAGCTGAGTCTCCTGTGGTTTCTCAGGCTGCTGGGCAAAGAAATGTGGCATGTCAACATCGCAGATACAGCAAAGGCAAAGTAACACATTCTGTAACTCTCTACATTTCCAGGAAGCATTTCAATTTCCATTGGATGTCATGAAGCCAAAACTTTCAATAGAAACTGACAAGTTGTAGTCACATAACTTTCTGAGCATAAAAGCAGCTGAGAAAGTGACAGCAGCATAACTCTTTGCGCACGTGGTGCTGTGTTTTACAATGTATGCATGTGAGAGCATCAGAGAGACTGGACAACCAAATGTAAATCATTTACGACAATAAATGTCGTGGTCCCTTATTTGGGTTTCAGTAACATGCAATATGCAACCATAATAATGTACAAAAAATGATTTTATTACAACGGCTAGTTCAGCCTGCTACCAGGTCACTCTCTGATCCCTTCACTACTCTCCCGCCAGACCTTAGACCCTTGCTTAATAAACATCCGGTTAACACCACAATAAACACAGTGCCTATCTCATTGGCACAGTGTAAGTACATTAAACAAACAAGGGTCTGACTGTCTATCTCACAGTGTAAATACATTACACAAACAAGGGTGTGACTGTGTATCTCACAGTGTAAATACATTACACAAACGAGGGTCTGACTGTCTATCTCACAGTGTAAATACATTACACAAACGAGGGTCTGACTGTCTATCTCACAGTGTAAATACATTACACAAACAAGGGTGTGACTGTCTATCTCACAGTGTAAATACATTACACAAACAAGGGTGTGACTGTCTATCTCACAGTGTAAATACATTACACAAACAAGGGTGTGACTGTCTATCTCACAGTGTAAATACATTACACAAACAAGGGTGTGACTGTGTATCTCACAGTGTAAATACATTACACAAACGAGGGCCTGACTGTGTATCTCACAGTGTAAATACATTACACAAACGAGGGCGTGACTGTGTATCTCACAGTGTAAATACATTACACAAACGAGGGCGTGACTGTCTATCTCACAGTGTAAATACATTACACAAACGAGGGTCTGACTGTCTATCTCACAGTGTAAATACATTACACAAACAAGGGTGTGACTGTCTATCTCACAGTGTAAATACATTACACAAACAAGGGTGTGACTGTCTATCTCACAGTGTAAATACATTACACAAACGAGGGTCTGACTGTCTATCTCACAGTGTAAATACATTACACAAACGAGGGTCTGACTGTCTATCTCACAGTGTAAATACATTACACAAACAAGGGTGTGACTGTCTATCTCACAGTGTAAATACATTACACAAACAAGGGTGTGACTGTCTATCTCACAGTGTAAATACATTACACAAACAAGGGCCTGACTGTCTATCTCACAGTGTAAATACATTACACAAACGAGGGTCTGACTGTGTATCTCACAGTGTAAATACATTACACAAACGAGGGCCTGACTGTCTATCTCACAGTGTAAATACATTACACAAACAAGGGTGTGACTGTCTATCTCACAGTGTAAATACATTACACAAACGAGGGCGTGACTGTCTATCTCACAGTGTAAATACATTACACAAACGAGGGTGTGACTGTCTATCTCACAGTGTAAATACATTACACAAACGAGGGTCTGACTGTCTATCTCACAGTGTAAATACATTACACAAACAAGGGTGTGACTGTCTATCTCACAGTGTAAATACATTACACAAACAAGGGTGTGACTGTGTATCTCACAGTGTAAATACATTACACAAACGAGGGTCTGACTGTCTATCTCACAGTGTAAATACATTACACAAACAAGGGTGTGACTGTCTATCTCACAGTGTAAATACATTACACAAACAAGGGTGTGACTGTCTATCTCACAGTGTAAATACATTACACAAACGAGGGTCTGACTGTCTATCTCACAGTGTAAATACATTACACAAACGAGGGTCTGACTGTGTATCTCACAGTGTAAATACATTACACAAACGAGGGCGTGACTGTCTATCTCACAGTGTAAATACATTACACAAACGAGGGTGTGACTGTCTATCTCACAGTGTAAATACATTACACAAACAAGGGTGTGGTCCCTTTGATAAAGCAGGATCACATTACCCAAAGGAAACCTGGTCCCTCTGATAAAGCAGGATCACATTACCCAAAGGAAACCTGGTCCCTCTGATAAAGCAGGATCACATTACCCAAAGGAAACCTGGTCCCTCTGATAATGCAGGATCACATTACCCAAAGGAAACCTGGTCCCTCTGATAAAGCAGGATCACATTACCCAAAGGAAACCTGGTCCGTCTGATAAAGCAGGATCACATTACCCAAAGGAAACCTGGTCCCTCTGATAATGCAGGATCACATTACCCAAAGGAAACCTGGTCCCTCTGATAAAGCAGGATCACATTACCCAAAGGAAACCTGGTCCCTCTGATAAAGCAGGATCACATTACCCAAAGGAAACCTGGTCCCTCTGATAAAGCAGGATCACATTACCCAAAGGAAACCTGGTCCCTCTGATAAAGCAGGATCACATTACCCAAAGGAAACCTGGTCCCTCTGATAAAGCAGGATCACATTTAAGTGATTTAATCGTGATTACCAAAATGAAATCCAGATCACAGTAATCCCGCTCACATTTCGATGTTTTGAAAAACCCTATTGCACAATTTAATCCAGATCAAACCCGGAAATCTGATTTAAAATAATGGAATCATTCCAAAACAAGAGCAATTATTACAATACAGTTTATTCAGTGTATCAAGACTTTAACTGCACTATAAAAAACGGCATTGTATTTCAATGAAAATCCTTATTTATCCTTAACTCTAGTTTAAAGATGCAGTAGCCCACAGTCATGTTCAATTGTACATTAGAATATGATCCTGGGTAATAACATTCTTCTCGAATCTTGCCTTTTTTGTGCTCTGCTTCATCAAACACCAAACCCTGCTGGTGTGCCTCAGGTAAGTAAAGCATCTCTCTCTCTGAACTGAACAGCCCTGCCCTGCTCCTCCCTGCACTCAGGTAAGTAAAGCTGCTCTGCTCCTCCCTGCACTCAGGTAAGTAAAGCTGCTCTGCTCCTCCCTGCACTCAGGTAAGTAAAGCTGCTCTGCTCCTCCCTGCACTCAGGTAAGTAAAGCTGCTCTGCTCCTCCCTGCACTCAGGTAAGTAAAGCTGCTCTGCTCCTCCCTGCACTCAGGTAAGTAAAGCTGCTCTGCCCCTCCCTGCACATGGTTTAGGGAGTGGTTAACAGGTAGAAAACAGAAAGTACTGATTAGAGGAGAAACCTCAAAATGGAGTGAGGTAACCAGTGGTGTACCACAGGGATCAGTATTAGGTCCTCTGCTATTCCTAATCTACATTAATGATTTAGACTCTGATATAGTAAGCAAACTCATTAAATTTGCAGACGACACAAAAATAGGAGGAGTGGCAGACACTGTTGAAGCAGCAAAGGTCATTCAAAATGATCTAGACAGCATTCAAAATTGGGCAGACACATGGCAAATGAAATTTAATAGAGAAAAGTGTAAAGTATTGCGTGCGGGCAGTAAAAATGTGCATTATAAATATCATATGGGAGATACTGAAATTGAAGAAGGGAACTATGAAAAAGACCTAGGAGTTTATGTTGACTCAGAAATGTCTTCATCTAGACAATGTGGGGAAGCTATAAAAAAGGCTAACAAGATGCTTGGATATATTGTGAGAAGTGTTGAATTTAAATCAAGGGAAGTAATGTTAAAACTCTACAATGCATTAGTAAGACCTCACCTAGAATATTGTGTTCAGTTCTGGTCACCTCGTTACAAAAAGGATATTGCTGCTCTAGAAAGAGTGCAAAGAAGAGCAACCAGAATTATCCCGGGTTTAAAAGGCATGTTGTATGCAGACAGGCTAAAATAATTGAATCTATTCAGTCTTGAACAAAGAAGACTACGCGGCGATCTGATTCAAACATTCAAAATCCTAAAAGGTATAGACAATGTCAACCCGGGGGACTTCTTTGACTTGAAAAAAGAAAAAAGGACCAGGGGTCATAAATGGAGATTAGATAAAGGGGCATTCAGAACAGAAAATAGGAGGCACTTTTTTACACAGAGAATTGTGAGGGTCTGGAACCAACTCCCCAGTAATGTTGTTGAAGCTGACACCCTGGGATCCTTCAAGAAGCTGCTTGATGAGATTCTGGGATCAATAAGCTACTAACAACCAAATGAGCAAGATGGGCTGAATGGCCTCCTCTCGTTTGTAAACTTTCTTATGTTCTTATGTTCTTATGTAAGTAAAGCTGCTCTGCTCCTCCATGCACTCAGGTAAGTAAAGCTGCTCTGCTCCACCCTGCACTCTGGTAAGTAAAGCTGCAGGAACATTCAGTCAGCTCTGTGTCTCTGAACTGAACAGCCCTGCCCTGCTCCTATGTGCAGCAGAGGGGGGTATGAGAACCAGGGGTCAGCTCTGTTTTTTTTATCTCAGGGAAGCAAGACATTATTCTGTTTTGTATACTGATAACTAAATTATGTTAGATTCCATTTCATTTACTAACTGTTTAAACTTTAGGATTAATCACTTTAACTGTTTAAACTTTAAAATACTGGGATTTTTTAAACCTACCAAATAAAGACAACTTGAGATGGCCAGGGTGCTGTTACTGTTTTGTGATGCACAGAAACATTCACGTAGATGAGACTACATGCGCACCACATTCACATGGATGAGACTACATGCACACCACATTCACGTGGATGAGACTACATGCGCACCACATTCACGTGGATGAGACTACATGCGCACCACATTCACATGGCTGAGACTACATGCGCACCACATTCACGTGGATGAGACTACATGCACACCACATTCACGTGGATGAGACTACATGCGCACCACATTCACGTGGATGAGACTACATGCACACCACATTCACGTGGATGAGACTACATGCGCACCACATTCACGTGGATGAGACTACATGCGCACCACATTCACATGGCTGAGACTACATGCGCACCACATTCACGTGGATGAGACTACATGCGCACCACATTCACGTGGATGAGACAGATTCACACCACATTCACGTGGATGAGACTACATGCACACCACATTCACATGGCTGAGACTACATGCACACCACATTCACGTGGATGAGACTACATGCGCACCACATTCACGTGGATGAGACTACATGCGCACCACATTCACGTGGATGAGACTACATGCGCACCACATTCACGTGGATGAGACTACATGCGCACCACATTCACGTGGATGAGACAGATTCACACCACATTCACGTGGATGAGACTACATGCACACCACATTCACGTAGATGAGACAGATTCACACCACATTCACGTGGATGAGACTACATGCGCACCACATTCACGTGGATGAGACTACATGCGCACCATATTCACGTGGATGAGACTACATGCACACCACATTCACGTGGATGAGACTACATGCGCACCTCATTCACGTGGATGAGACTACAGGCGCACCACATTCACGTGGATGAGACAGCATGCACACCACATTCACATGGATGAGACTACATGCGCACCACATTCAAGGAATGCAGTCCTTTGGCATTGTTGGAGGCTGAAAGTCAGTTACAGGATCTCATCACAATAGTTTGTACCCTATTCCTGCACTTTTCACCTTTTCTGATAAGACGACTGGCATTGAACAGCAGCTGTTACTTCTTTCCATTGGCACAAGTCAGGGAGTTCATTTAATATACTTGTGCCAAGGACCACCCTTGTTTAATTATTCATTCTGGATGTATTTGTGTGGTTTGATAATAATTCTGCTATTTTATAAATTATTCATGCAGTTCGACAGACGCAACTCTTTTTATGACATGGAGACACAAGAGCACAGGCTTGAGCATTCTGTTTGAAAAAGAAAAACAAATTGTTAATGTTTCATACCAAACGCAGCCTGGCAATCTCAGGGTCACTGCTGCACACACCTCACAGGTGTCTTCATAGTTCCGTTTCATAGGAGTAACATCTGAAAAACAAATGTTTTCTATAGATCTTTCCTTTCCTGAAAAAGGGCCCAAATTCCTAATGAATTCCAATTGAACTCCACAGGAATAGCAGCGAATGCTCAGGAATTTGTAGGAATGTGCAGCCATGTGAAATGGGCCCAAGGAAGACATATGAAGCACATGTGCCTAATGTATAGAATAGCATGACACATACGTTGATGGAAGTATCTTTTAAATGCAAAATGATCATTGATATTATTAAAATGAAGGCAATGTGGATAAGTACCAAAAGTCAGTTGTTTTACACAATAGCTCATAATGTAGGAGGCTGTGTGGTCTGGTGGTTAAAGAAAAGGGCTTGTAACCTGAAGGTCCCTGGTTCAAATCCCAGGTCACTCACTGACTCATTGTATGACCTTGAGCAAGTCACTTAACCTCCTTGTGCTCCATCTTTCGAGTGAGATGTTGTTATAAATGACTGCAGCTGATGCATAGTTCACACACCCTAGTCTCCTTGGATAAAGACTTCTGCTAAATAAACAAATAATGAAAAAAATAAACATAATGTGTCTGCACATGGCATTAGGAGCACTGGAGAACGTAAAGACAAGGCAGTAATATCAGACTAAAATGTTTTAGTTTGTATGTAGATCATATTTCTGAATTGTGCTCCTGTAGTAAACTGTGCATTTTCTTTATCTTGGTACGCCCTTCTCGCTTTGGGTCTGTGTAAACGTATGAGTCCCTGGTCAGTGTCTTGAATAAGACCTGCTTGCTTCTCCTTCCCAGAATCCTGCTGGAGTTCACCTGTAACTATGTGCATAATCCAGTCTGCATTGTAAACCAGGACCGACCACCAGCTCAATTCAAGAGAGGGATGTTAAATTAGATGATGTTTCAGAGCTGTGAGATGTGAAATAGTGTTCCGTCCCGTCCCATATTATAATGGCCCATTGAAAAGCATTGGCTTCATACAGCAGTGAAATCAAAGCCTATTTGGGGTTTGACACTGCCTTAATTCGTGAGAAGGAAACACAATTAGATGAAGCAAGTTGTCACAGTTCAAGTGTCCACACAGGTTTTAGGAATGAAAGATTAATGTTGCCGCAGAGTTTTCAGTGGAGCTTTCCTTGTTTCTCTCACACTGCAGTGTCATTCTGCAGCATGAGAGCCCAAGTGCACAGCATGCTGAGTACCTGCAGCACAGAGCAGGCAGAACATGCAACATTTCAGATATTTTATTTGCAATTACCTCTTAACTGTATGTGATGTTTCCGGTTTTCTGTTAGGAACGCTTACAGCAATAACGAAACTAGAGATAGTGAAGGCACTGTAAAACATGAGAAAGCATTATAAAGCACAGAAAGTTTTGCAAAGTTTGGAAAATACAAAATGCATAGTCATGAAAAAATCATGGGAAACTGCATAATGACCACAGGTCAGAGGTGTGTAAGGTGTAACCTAACTTAAAGCATACAACTAAGGTATTATTATTATTTATTTCTTAGCAGACGCCCTTATCCAGGGCGACTTACAATTGTTACAAGATATCACATTATTTTTACATATAATTACCCATTTATACAGTTGGGTTTTTACTGGAGCAATCTAGGTAAAGTACCTTGCTCAAGGGTACAGCAGCAGTGTCCCCCACCTGGAATTGAACCCACAACCCTTCGGTCAAGAGTCCAGAGCCCTAACCACTACTCCACACTGCTGCCCGCATTGCATTGAGCCCTATTCCATTGCCAGACTGCTCTAGATTGAACCTTGGATGATTTTTTCTCTCCAAGAAACCATAATTCTAAGAGTGAATTCTATTAATGATGTCATGCTTGGAGATGACACTGTCAGAGAGAGAGCCAAAAAGCAACTTAATTTCATACTGGAGGATGCCTTCGAGGACATCGCGCATAATATCAAAAGCAAAATGATCAGAAATGTGAAAGAAACTGTAAGTCATTAAGCAAACAATATTGCTTCATTCCAAAGGAGGAGGGTCATGTAGGGTCTGCTAACAGATCATTGCAATGCTGTTCATGCAAAACTTTGTCACGTAATATGATGTTAGAATCATGGTCGCTGAATACTGACTGAGACGCATTCTTATCAATCAAGCAGAGTCGACAGAAAAAAATTGAACCGAAAGATTCCCTGAACCCCAGAAGTGTGTGCATCCCTAAGTTATCTCCTGTGACCTGAGCAACTGTACCATCAGTTGGTTCTTCAGAAAAAGGAACTTTAATTCCAGTACTTTCAAGAATTTTTAAATCATCAATGTGAGGTAGTAGTATAGCATTAAATCCATACTTTTTAATATCTTGTGTGTGAAACAGTGAAACAAGGTGAATATTCATTAGTGCTGAATTTACCTTTGGTGAAAGATTTACCTTGCTTGGATCCTAATGGGTTTGCAGTTTCAAAGTCATCATAGTAAAGTTGTATTTGTAATGTATTTTTATGCCGAGAGAAAAGTAGATGATTTCTATAGCAGCTGCCGTCACCAAAAATCTTTATAAACCGCGTTTTGTTCACAGGGTTGTACAATATGATTACAAATGTCTGGATTCCTAAATATAAACTTTAAAGTTTCTAACAATGGAATATAAATACACTTGTCAGTTACAGGAACGTGATCATATGCTCCTGTATCCCGGTTTCTTCTACTGTCAAATCTTACTACTAGAGGGATCTCAACAGGCTCCACTACACCACGTTTTTCACTGAAATGTTTTTTCCATTTAGCTTTAGTATTAAAGTTTGTAAATGGATTTTCAAAGCTGCCGAAACTTTCCTCCATCTTAGATCTAATGGTGTTATGAGAAGATACTAAGCTCATTACCTCATCTTTTATATTTAAATGCAATTCATGCACAAATTTCTCCATATTTCCAATGACAGATTGAAGTATCTCTGACCAGCAAAGTGACTTAAATGATTTTTCTTTAGAATCACTGGGAACTTCACAAAGTTGCTACGTGACGAAGGATCTCCCCCAAGAAATGTGTGCGTCTGTAATTGCAAAACTGCAGGGTTGTGGTGTGGCTACTAATGTTCTAACATCTGTCATTGGAAATACGGACCCTTAAATTGAGAAGAAAATAGGAGGCACTTTTTTTTACACAGAGAATTGTGAGGGTCTGGAACCAACTCCCCAGTAATGTTGTTGAAGCTGACACCCTGGGATCCTTCAAATATGAGGTAAAGAAGCACTCAAACATTTAATGCTTTCCTCAATGTTGTGATGTTTGTTGTGATGAGTGGACCTCATATTTGTACCTTCAACAGATTGCAGTTTTATGACTGTGGGACTAATTTCACAAACCCTGATCAGCAGCGCTAATCTTGAACACCCTAATATGACCTTAGGTAATGATAATGATTGTCAGGATCAGTGATACCAGCCGCTGGTGTTTGAAGTCATGGATAAACTTTTAATTGGTCATGGTTCCTCTGCCAGCTCTGCTATTTGCACAATAGCAGTGTGTGTTAGAATGCAGGAGGGAATATGTTGGCCCTGTAGAGTGGCCATTGCCCCTCTGTCTGTTCTCTGTACACAACCTATCAACCCTTGGCACAGTCCATGCAAACAGAGTCTGCACGCAAGGCTTGGACTGCAGCACAAATGATTAACTTGCAGAAGCTCTCAAGGACGCATTCACACACTCACTCAAACACACACACACTGTTTGCTTGCTTAATGTGGAGCTTTGCTGTAGAAAAAGCCCTTGCTGTTTGTACAGGCCGTTCAATAAAGAGTGGCTCCTGGAGCTCCTCTCCCTTCACGGCTCTTTGCACGCTGCCCTTTTGTTCTCACACTGAAAGAAACTTGTTTGGCCCCGGCCTCTTCGTGTCTGAAAGTAAAAGGTGACAGAAAGATGGATCAGTGAGATAAATGTGTCCGCACGCAACGATTACATAAAAAAAAAAGTTGGCTTGCAGCAAAAAGGCTGTGAGGGGCAGCTCAAAGAGCTGGCCTGCTAATCCGGTCTGTGAGCACACCAGGAAATGAGGAGGGACCTCATGTAAATACAGCTCCACCCACAACCCACTGGTTGCCTGTCTGCCTGCACACTGACCCTGCAGGAAGACCAGGAAAGGCCCAGGCTGCGGGCCCAAACTGGCCTGCAGGCAAAGAGCTGGTGGAGAGGCTACAGGTTTAACACTAGAAGCCCCAAGGCAGTCATTTTGGTTTTAAAATGTAATTTTCTCCAGTCGTGTAACACATATGGGGCTGTGCGTTCCTGTACCTTTCTGTCCGTATGTATTAAATATTCTCACAAAGCATGAAACACGGGAGTGCAGAAATAAAGGAGATATATTACATTATACCTAAAAGCCCTGGGGGCAGTCACATTGACAGCCACACATAAAACAATTGTATTGTGATTATACAGAATGGTATTCTACTTTATTATTTTTATTTACAGTCCGCAATGTGTTTAGCTGTAATTTGATTAGTCTTTACTCTCTGCCTTAGTGAAAAGGCTGACGCCTGCTTGCCAGCTGCGCTGCTTTGGTCAGTGAATTAGCATCGGGACTAGTGAAAATAAATACCAGAGACCGTGGAGTTTTACAATGCAACAAAATATGGAGTTGATGTTTTGGATCAGATGGCATGGAAGTATTCCATGAAAGCTGGTTCCCAACGGTGGTCTGTTCAGGTGTTTTACAATGCATTGGACCTAGCAGCCATCAACTCCTGGGTACTTTACAAAGAATGCACGGAGAAGAATTTACCAAGGAGAGAATATATTTTACAGTTAGCACAGGAACTTCGCAAGAAGCATTTGGAACAGAGGGAGACTGCCAAGCATGTACCCACAGCTGAAGCTGGCAACCCCGCTGAGAGCTGCAAGAGACGCCAATGCCAGGTTGGCAAGTGCAATAAAAATAAAACTTTGGACAGCTGTGCCCTGTGGAGAAGCACATTATCTGTGTTGATTGTGAATACCCTTTTGTCGGAAAAAAAGAAAAATAAATTAGACTTCTTTTATAACTTCTTGTGCTGTGCGCTTCTGTAAAATGTTTTTTTCTAAGTTTATTTATCTACGTTGTTCAGCTGCTTTTGCTCATCTGATAATAAACTGATTGCTATTGAAAAGTTAAAAATGTATTGCTATCTTTTCAGTTTTATAAATATATACGTTGTAAACTGATGTTTGTTCAGAGTTTATTTATTTACATTTTCTTGTTTTGATTTGTAAAATAAATGTGTGTGTGTATATATACAGGTATACATATATGCTTCGGTTGTTCAGATGTTTATGTGACGTACTCAATAAAAACTGTTTCTCCTTTCGTTATACTATTTACAGTGTTTTGAATACAGCCGTCATAAAGACTGCTGCAGGGCTTCTAGGTATGAGTATATCTCCAGTCCTTCTAGTGTTAATGGGACAACTTTTTTTAAAACTCACTAAGGGTCTAGAATGCATCAGAATATGAGTTCAATATGAACTGTCCCAAACAGTCCCAGAGAACCTGGAGCCCTAGGGTCTCCCTAGTATATTTAGAGCCCAATCAGACAGGCACTAAGCGATTTACTGCCAACTTCAAACAATTAATTAAAAAGGCAGTCCCGACCGCACACATAACCGTGGCAGACACAGCAGGGGAAACGATTGGTGAGATTTTGCCCCTGCAAGCTGACTTTCTTTCTTCCCTTTTTTGTCGTAGAAAAACAAAGAAAGAGAGACGGATCTAAAAATGGGAAGGAGCATCACTGAAACGAGGCTGGGGTCTGGTGGGAGAGAGCTCAGATGGTATCAAACGCCACTCAAATGGAATCGGTACGCAGTGTGACCGAGAGGGCGAGGTTACTAGGCCATCCAGGGCAGATGTTACTCCGGCCCCTCTCAATATACCGGACATGTGGGACAGAAGAGCAGACCTAGTGTGGGGCCAGAGCAACAACCCCACACTGGTGCACGCTTGGGGACAGGTCCAGTCTACTGAAGGTGAGGATGTTGAAGGCGCTGGGGCGCTAGTATATCCACACTTCATTAGCAAGGGTCAATTACTATATAGGGTAAACCCTACCACAGGCACAGGACAGCCTGTAACACAATTAATGGTTCCCCCGTTTTGTTGGCCCGAGGTCATGAGGCTGGTGCATGATATCCCTTTTGTGGGGCACCTTGGAGCTGATAAAACAAGGGAACACATTGGCTCAATTTTATGGGGTAGGGCTTCATAATGAAGTGTCGAAATATGAAGCCACATGCCCAGACTGCCAGCGAGTAGCGCCGTGTCGAGTGCACTCCGCCCCTTTGGTCCCACTGCCAATCATTTCCACTCCCTTTGAGCGCATTCCAATGGACACAGTGGGCCCTTTGCTACCTTCTGATTCTGGGTATATGCATATATTAGTGGTGGTAGATTATGCAATACGATACCCAGAAGCAGTTCCATTGAGGTCCACTAGTGCAATAGCCAAGGAATTAGTGCAGATTATGTCGTGAGTTTCCCAAAGAGATACTGACTGATCATGGAACTAACTTTCTGTCTCAAACATTACAGCAGGTGTATAAAATATTAAGAATACGTCCCATCCGGACATCTGTTTATCATCCACAAACGGACAGTTTGGTGGAACATTTTAATCAGACATAAAAGCAGATGTGAGACGGTTTGTGAACCAAGAGCAGAAACACTGGGCAATGCTCCACCCCTACCTCCTTTTTGCAGTGAGAGCTGCACAGTTCAACAGGGTTCTCACCCTTCAAGCTCTTGTACAGCCAACATCCTCTCGGCATCCTCGATCTGTTGAGAGAGGGGTGGGAAGAGCACAAAGGCTCGTCCAAAAATGTAGTGCAGCATTGTGCTCCTACTCGATGATTGCCTAGATTTGGTTGGTCGTTTGGCCCAGGACAATCTAAAATTGGCTCAGCACCGGCAACAGCAGCATTACAACCAAAATGCACATAAACTGACCTTTCGACCAGGAGACAAGGTAATGCTGCTTCTTCCCACGTTGGAATCCAAGCAATATGCAATATGGCAGGGTCCATATGAGGTGATTCAGGCTATAGGGAAAGTGAATTATGAAATTCAGCAGCCCGATCGCCGCAATGAACAGGAAATTTACCATGTCAATTTATTGAAGCCCTGGCAGGTAAGGGATGCCTTATTTATAGCCCCAGGCGATGTAGAGGATGATTTTGGACCCTGTATAGAGGCCCCTAGCACTCAAAGCATTCCGATGGGGGAACAGTTACTTCCAGATCAGCAGAGAGATTTGCGTAAGTTAATTGAAGAATTCAAGGATGTGTTTTCTGATGTGCCTGGCAGAACTAACCTTGTTGAATATGACATTATCACTCCCCCAGGTACCACGGTTCAAGACAGCCCTCACTGGATCCTGGAAAGTCGACGAAGTGGCGTTAGCAAAGAGGTGCAGGCGATGCTCGAACTTGGGGTGACTGAGCCTTCCAGGAGCGAGTGGTGCAGTCCGATTGTGATAGTCGCCAAAGACGAAGGCACCAATCACTTCTGCATTGATTTCCGTAAGGTAAACACTATTGCCAAGTTCGATACCTATCCCATGCTTTGGGTCGATGAGCTACTTGACAGACTGGGAACAGCAAAGTTCATCTCGACTTTGCACTTGACGAAGGGATACTGGCAGATCGCCTTAACCTGCAGCTCACGTGAGAAAATTGCATTTTCTGCCCCTGATGGTCTGTTTTATTTCATAACCATGCCTTTCAGAGACTAATGGACCAGGTCTATGCCCACATCATGAGTATGCAGCAGCGTATATTGATGATGTGGTTATCTACAGCTCCACCTGGCGAGAGCATCTGGCTAGGCTCGTGGCCGTCCTGCAGTCTCTTAGGTAAATGTGCATTTGCCAAAACAGAAATGCAATATTTGGGGTTTATTATGGGACATGGACAGGTGAAATCCATTGCCACCAAAGTCCAGGCTTGTCCCAGGTGAGGTCTCTCTTGGGGTTGGCCGGTTATTACTGATGATTTATCCCAGAGTATGCCACAGTGGTCAACCTTCTAGTGAACCTCACTAAAAAGAGTGCAAATTCAAATCAATTAGATGGACAGGAGAATGTCAGAGAGCGTTTGATATCATTAAGCAAAAACTCTCCCAAGCCCCTACCCTTATCACACAAGATTTTGATAAGGAATTCATCCTCCATACCAGCGCTTCGGATGTTGGTCTGGGGGCAGTCTTGTCCCAGCAGGTTGACGGAGTAGAACACCCCATCCTCTATATAAGTAAAACAATGCTCCCCCGGGAGCGTAACTACTCCATCATAGAGAAGGAATGTCTGGCCATTAAATGGGCCACTCAGCCCTTCGCTACTACCTACTGGGACATTCATTAAATCTCGTCACTGACTACTCCCCACTCAGATGGTTAAGCACGATGAAGGATAGCAACGCCCGGATAACTCGTGGTATCTGGCGCTGCAACCCTTTATGTATTTTATGACACACCGTGCATGGAAAGATCATCAAAATGCGGATTACTTTTCCCCAGAGGGGGGTGTAATGGGTAAAGTAGATTCAGCCGAGTGCTCCTTCGGCTCCACTATGGGCGGTGGGATATGTGACAGAGAGCAAATGAATCCTAGTCAACAATCTCCCTCCCGACCTGTGAGAGTGCTGTGTACCAGGAACAGTGTGGCCCGGACTGGATGGTTTGACAGTTCATTCCAGGGTCAGTCGGAAGCCAGCCATTCAGGAAAGGGGCGGAGTCACAATGCCGGAAGTCATCGCCCTAATGTGGTACGCGAAGTGTCAGTCATGGATTGGAGGAGACGTGATTGAACTTGCTATTGCCAGGGGCGTGACTGAAGGTATGATAGGGGATGTGACGATGTAATCTCTTCCTTTTGATGTGGTTACCGAAAGGACCCGTAAAGGAGACGGACGTAATTTATTATTGTGAGTGTTTTGTGTTTTGTTGTTCTAACTGTTTTGGCATTTCATTGTTGACGGCTAAACAGTAAGCGGGAGCTGTCGCTACAAGCCAGCACCAAACCCGGACTACACTGCACTACTGTTTCACAAACTGTTGTCTTTCACCCCACCTGCACAAGAGCACTCACTATCTGGAGAAATGACCGTGTCTGAGTTGTGTGTTAGTTATTAGTGTCTTATTGTTTCGGGACTGAAACCCTGGTTTTGCACGGAGCGATACAAATTGTTGTGTAGCGCCCGTGCTTATTATTTAAGTGTTGTTGACACGCAGCCCAGTTGATGTTATTAAATCTCGATTAAGAAATCCAAAAAAGGGTCTGCACTCAAAAATGAGAAATTATTTCCTTTATTTAAATTAAAAACATATTTTTTTAAAAATGTGCAGTTCTCAGTCACGAACATGTTTAGCCCATAGGCTTCATCAGCGTTTTTTTAAATCTCGATTAAAAACACATTTTAATAGCTGGCGTATCCAGTTATCTAAAATGATATTCTCTTGTCTCTATATGGCACATTTTACTATTTTTATTTTTTAGCATTATTTGGCTGTTTTTGTTTATTTTAAATACTTCTAACTATTTTATGGGTATTCTTGTTATTATTACAATTACTGTTATTACTTTATTAGTTTTTTCATTTTTTTCAGTTAAAACACTTTGTGACGGCCCTCATTAAAGGCACTATACAAAAGATGAAGATTGATTCATTGACTAAATTATAGCTGAATAATCCAGTTTTCTGCAAATCTGGAGCACCATCAATATCTGCCCTAGTCCAGTCAATCGCTCCTGCAACATTGTAGAAAGTAAATTGCTTTTTTTATTAATTTCATGTTCAGGCAAGAAAAGCTTCTCTCCCATGACACTACTGTGACAGGCTGTGATAGGGTACACCTCGTCCCTGTATTATTATTTGTATATTTCATATTATTATTGTTATATTTGTATTTGACGGTAGGAAAGCCGTGTTTTTTTTATTGTTCGTTTTGTTTATTAATTTAAAAAACCTGTGTGAATGTGGCTGGAGCCTCAATAAGGTAATTGTTTTATTGATAATTAATTAAGGCTCCAGCCACAGCTTAAAAGAACGAGCTCCAGGGTAATGGGGAGAGATTTTCCTTTGAGTTAGAGACGGGAGGACGGTTTAGAACGAGATCATACATCCGAAGCAACTGCTACCACTGTACCACTCGGTATTTGTTTCTTTATGTATTTTTGGCCATCGAGCCCTTTTGTTTGTTATAGTGTTTTGTTTATTGTTTGATTTATTATTAAAACACGAGCGCAAACGCGTCTCGTTTCCCCTACCTTTGTTTTTGTATTGCTTCTTCCTGGTCCGGGACGTCAACTGCAACCGCTCTGTCACATATGGTGTCAGAAGTGGGATAAACGCCTCCAGGAGCCGGACCAGGAATACAAAGGGCGTTTTTTTTATTATTTTTTTTCGAAAATTGTTTTTTTTTGTGGAAAAGTAAATAAAAAAAAAAAAAAAAAAAAAAAAAAATGGAAGGCTGGAACTGGAGAGACGGCTGCAGTGAGCTGGAGGATCTCCTCGGCAGGTTGGTGGACCAAGGTTGGTGCCTTGCCTGCGGGGTGTATGGGCACACGGTGGCTGTCTGCCCCTTCCAGGAAGAGGAGGAGGAACCAGCCCAAAGGAGGAAGGTGAGCAGAAGGAGGCAGAGAGGGGGAAAAGTAAGGAGGAAGCAGAGGGAGCCAAGGTGGTGCACCATGTGCATTGCTTATGGGCATGAGGACGAGGACTGCCCAGAGCAGGAGCCAGGGGAGGAGGAGCCCGAACGTCCTGCGCCTGAGTGGGAGGAGCCCGAACGTCCTGCGCCTGAGTGGGAGGAGCCCGAACGTCCTGCGCCTGAGTGGGAGGAGCCCGAACGTCCTGCGCCTGAGTGGGAGGAGCCCGAACGTCCACGTCCCAAGAGGGAGGAGTCGGTGCGTCCACGTCCCAAGAGGGAGGAGTCGGTGCGTCCACGGCCCAAAAGGGAGGAGTCGGTGCGTCCACGGCCCGAGAGGGAGGAGTCGGTGCGTCCACGGCCCGAGAGGGAGGAGTCGGTGCGTCCACGGCCCGAGAGGGAGGAGTCGGTGCGTCCTGTGTCCGGAGGGGAGGAGCTGAAGGCCCAAACCCCTATTTTTTTTTGGGAGGGACGAGGGCGTGAAGCTCAGGCTCCACAGCAGCCGCTGTTTTTGCTGCTGAAGGGAGCCCAGCGGAGACGCCCGCCACCAGCCCTAACCCCGCTGGCGAAGGAGCCAGCAGTGCCACCGGAGGGAGAGGAGCAGGAGCTGCCTCTGCCTCCACCACCACCACCACCCGAGGGAGAGGAGCAGGAGCTGCCTCTGCCTCCACCACCCGAGGGAGAGGAGCAGGAGCTGCCTCTGCCTCCACCGCCACCACCCGAGGGAGAGGAGCAGGAGCTGCCTCTGCCTCCACCGCCACCACCCGAGGGAGAGGAGCAGGAGCTGCCTCTGCCTCCACCGCCACCACCCGAGGGAGAGGAGCAGGAGCTGCCTCTGCCTCCACCGTCACCACCCGAGGGAGAGGAGCAGGAGCTGCCTCTGCCTCCACCGCCACCACCCGAGGGAGAGGAGCAGGAGCTGCCTCTGCCTCCACCGCCACCACCCGAGGGAGAGGAGCAGGAGCTGCCTCTGCCTCCACCGCCACCACCCGAGGGAGAGGAGCAGGAGCTGCCTCTGCCTCCACCGCCACCACCCGAGGGAGAGGAGCAGGAGCTGCCTCTGCCTCCACCGCCACCACCCGAGGGAGAGGAGCAGGAGCTGCCTCTGCCTCCACCGTCACCACCCGAGGGAGAGGAGCAGGAGCTGCCTCTGCCTCCACCGTCACCACCCGAGGGAGAGGAGCAGGAGCTGCCTCTGCCTCCACCACCCGAGGGAGAGGAGCAGGAGCTGCCTCTGCCTCCACCACCACCACCCGAGGGAGAGGAGCAGGAGCTGCCTCTGCCTCCCGAGGGTCCGCTGCTGCTGCCTTCGCCTGGGGTCGCCAGGGATCCTGCTTCGCCGGGGGTCGCCAGGGATCCTGCTTCGCCTGGGGTCGCCAGGGATCCTGCTTCGCCTGGGGTCGTTGAGGGTCCTGCTTCGCCTGGGGTTGCTATACTGTGGCCGGAGCCCCACGGAGGGGAGCTGCCGGCCATGAAGAAGGGGGGGGAGGTCAGGAGACCAGCTTCCCCAGCCGCACGTTTGCGGCAGGATAGTGTGTGGCGGGAGCCCTGGAAGAGGGAGCTGCCGGCCACGAAGAGTTGGGGGGTGCCGGACCTCCCACCATGGCCACCCCCATGGACACTGTGCTTCCCCCTCTTCCGGGACGTTGAGACTGAGGGGGGAGGTGGCCATTGAGGCCATGTGTGCTACGCACAAGGGGGGGCGTGTGTGATAGGGTACACCTCGTCCCTGTATTATTATTTGTATATTTCATATTATTATTGTTATATTTGTATTTGACGGTAGGAAAGCCGTGTTTTTTTTATTGTTCGTTTTGTTTATTAATTTAAAAAACCTGTGTGAATGTGGCTGGAGCCTCAATAAGGTAATTGTTTTATTGATAATTAATTAAGGCTCCAGCCACAGCTTAAAAGAACGAGCTCCAGGGTAATGGGGAGAGATTTTCCTTTGAGTTAGAGACGGGAGGACGGTTTAGAACGAGATCATACATCCGAAGCAACTGCTACCGCTGTACCACTCGGTATTTGTTTCTTTATGTATTTTTGGCCATCGAGCCCTTTTGTTTGTTATAGTGTTTTGTTTATTGTTTGATTTATTATTAAAACACGAGCGCAAACGCGTCTCGTTTCCCCTACCTTTGTTTTTGTATTGCTTCTTCCTGGTCCGGGACGTCAACTGCAACCGCTCTGTCACACAGGCACAGTCAAAAACAGACACAAGTCAATAATTTATTTTAATTTGTTTCCAGGTTCATTCAAACACGCAGCCCTATGCGTGTGAGACACACATGTATTCACAGCAGCGCAAGCAAAGTTTGTTTGTAGTGTGTCGAAATGAGTTCATTTTTTAATGTATTCCAGTTTTTTGCTTAAATCGTGGGTTACATGGAGACAGGCACATACTGACATAAACTTGCGCATGGCTTTAAACCCCAAGACTTTGTGTGGCTTGTGGCGTAAAGATAAAAAGAATTGTAAAATGGCTATTAAGTCATTCATTCTGGTGCAGACTTGAGGTGAATTTTATTTTCTTTATAGTAACTAAGCCACAACAACAGGAGCATTTAAATTAACTTAAAATTCATAACTTTTAAACCGTCAAATTGGACATATTTAGGGTGGTATTATAATTGATAAACTTACAAGTCTGTCAAGTTATTATTTACCACTGAAGACAGAGTGTTTGTGTGAACAGCACTCCTGACACAGACCTATCCCCACCTCCACCTCCCACGTCTCACCCAGCAGGTGAACACTCCTGTCACAGACCCATCGCGTGACGAGCCCCAAGTCGCTTCACACTCCTTTGACTCCCAGTTCATCTTTCTGAGAGGGGATTCCTTTCTGCATCAGTGCCAAAGGCAAATAAGTAAGGAGGTAATCCTGTGGTTGTTATTTTACCACTGGGATACATGCATTTTGCTCCAGTTCACGCATTCCCCCTAAACTGCTGTATTAGGAAATTAGTGAGAAAAGGACAAGGCTCTATAAGATGGGAGTTTTGCCTTCAAGGTGTGTTTACCTTTAATGGAAGTACCATAGGGTTTATTGATGGTGTTTCATATATGATATAGTGAGTGCTGTAGTGCTTGTGGGGGAAATACAATTTATCGTGAACAAGTGCAGTGTTGTCCGGGTTTAGTACCAGCCTGTAGCGACAGCTCCGGATCATGTTAGCCGTCTAATAACAACAAACAAGTAGATCTTAGACATGACAAAACAAACAAAACACTCACGATAACAATTACGTTCTCTTGAGGTTCAGAGTTAACCATACAAAGGAACAGATCACCTTGCTACGTTGACTTGAAAAAAGAAAAAAGGACCAGGGGTCATAAATGGAGATTAGATAAAGGGGCATTCAGAACAGAAAATAGGAGGCACTTTTTTACACAGAGAATTGTGAGGGTCTGGAACCAACTCCCCAGTAATGTTGTTGAAGCTGACACCCTGGGATCCTTCAAGAAGCTGCTTGATGAGATTCTGGGATCAATAAGCTACTAACAACCAAACGAGCAAGATGGGCTGAATGGCCTCCTCTCGTTTGTAAACTTTCTTATGTTCTTATGTCCCCTTATGTACCGTCAATCACGCCCCCTTGGTTAACGATTGCAACCGCTCCTCCAATCCGCGGCTGCCACATCGCTTCCCTTCCAGGTCGATGACTTGGTGTACCATAGTTCCGCCCCCTTTCTAGATGGCCGACTTCCACCTAACCCTGGGAATTAATTGTCTGGCCATCCAGTCCAGGGCACTCTGTTCCCTTTACACAGCGCCCTCACAGGTCAGGAGGGAGATTTATCACCAAGAATCATTCTGTCTCTGTCACATCCCCTCATATAAATAATAAAAAAATGAATAAAAACTTGTTTTTGGTTAAAAAAATTGGTAGAATTTTCTTTCCTCAGTGTATCACTTTGATTATATAGTGATTTGAAACATGTTTATGTAAATAAAGTGACTTTAATTCAATTTGAACAGCACACAGTCTAAAGTGTTATTTTGCTCCCCAAAAGAAAATAAGACCTGACCAGCCTGACAGGTCAAAATAATTGGACTGCAAAGGGTTAATATTCATCACAGCATGCTAAACAATATACTGAAAATTGAAGTTGTTTAAAGAAGGCACCCACATTAAAAAATGGATGCAAAGTAATAAAAATGACCTTAAAACGAACACAATTTTAAAAAGTGGAATAGTATTTGATACTCATGGACAATAGTATCGAATCCTATGCCAATAGCGTCCCCCAAAGCTCAGTCCTGGGACCCAAGCTCAGTCCTGGGACCCATCCTCTCTACACCTGCTCCCTGGGTCCCCTCACCTCCTCCCATGGCTTCTCGTATCACTTCTATGCTGATGATGCCCAGGTCCTCCTCTCCTTTCTCCCCTATGACTCCCACATCTCCTCCCGTATCTCTACCTGTCTCTCAGCCATCTTCTCCTGGATGCACTTGCATCATCTCAAACTCAACCTCTCCAAATCAGAACTCCTTTTCTTCCCCCTTTTCTTCCCCCACCGCAGATCTCTCTATCTCTATTCTTGAATCGACAACCCTCTCTCCCTCCTCATCCACCAAGAACCTTGGTGTCATCCTCGACCCCTCCCTCTCCTACTCTCAGCACATCTCTACTCTGGCACGCTTCTGTCGCTTCTTCCTCAGCAGCATAAGCAGAATTCGCAGAATTCATGCCTTCTTCACCGACTACTCCACCCAGCTCCTAGTTCAGGCCCTGGTACTGTCCAGCCTTGACTACTAGAACTCCCTCCTGGCCGGCCTCCCTGCTTCCACTATCCGTCTGCTCCAGCTCACTTTTACAATATTTTTATCAATATATATATTTGCAACAAACTTACCATACATTTAATATATATACAGTGCCTTGCGAAAGTATTCGGCCCCCTTGAACTTTGCGACCTTTTGCCACATTTCAGGCTTCAAACATAAAGATATGAAACTGTAATTTTTTGTGAAGAATCAACAACAAGTGGGACACAATCATGAAGTGGAACGAAATTTATTGGATATTTCAAACTTTTTTAACAAATAAAAAAATGAAAAATTGGGCGTGCAAAATTATTCAGCCCCTTTACTTTCAGTGCAGCAAACTCTCTCCAGAAGTTCAGTGAGGATCTCTGAATGATCCAATGTTGACCTAAATGACTAATGATGATAAATAGAATCCACCTGTGTGTAATCAAGTCTCCTTATAAATGCACCTGCACTGTGACTGCACTCAGAGGTCCGTTTAAAGCGCAGAGAGCATCATGAAGAACAAGGAACACACCAGGCAGGTCCGAGATACTGTTGTGGAGAAGTTTAAAGCCGGATTTGGATACAAAAAGATTTCCCAAGCTTTAAACATCCCAAGGAGCACTGTGCAAGCGATAATATTGAAATGGAAGGAGTATCAGACCACTGCAAATCTACCAAGACCTGGCCGTCCCTCTAAACTTTCAGCTCATACAAGGAGAAGACTGATCAGAGATGCAGCCAAGAGGCCCATGATCACTCTGGATGAACTGCAGAGATCTACAGCTGAGGTGGGAGACTCTGTCCATAGGACAACATTCAATCGTATACTGCACAAATCTGGCCTTTATGGAAGAGTGGCTAGAAGAAAGCCATTTCTTAAAGATATCCATAAAAAGTGTCATTTACAGTTTGCCACAAGCCACCTGGGAGACACACCAAACATGTGGAAGAAGGTGCTCTGGTCAGATGAAACCAAAATCGAACTTTTTGGCAACAATGTAAAACGTTATGTTTGGCGTAAAAGCAACACAGCTCATCACCCTGAACACACCATCCCCACTGTCAAACATGGTGGTGGCAGCATCATGGTTTGGGCCTGCTTTTCTTCAGCAGGGACAGGGAAGATGGTTAAAATTGATGGGAAGATGGATGGAGCCAAATACAGGACCATTCTGGAAGAAAACCTGATGGAGTCTGCAAAAGACCTGAGACTGGGACGGAGATTTGTCTTCCAACAAGACAATGATCCAAAACATAAAGCAAAATCTACAATGGAATGGTTCACAAATAAACATATCCAGGTGTTAGAATGGCCAAGTCAAAGTCCAGACCTGAATCCAATCGAGAATCTGTGGAAAGAACTGAAAACTGCTGTTCACAAATGCTCTCCATCCAACCTCACTGAGCTCGAGCTGTTTTGCAAGGAGGAATGGGCAAAAATTTCTCTCTCGATGTGCAAAACTGATAGAGACATACCCCAAGCGACTTACAGCTGTAATCGCAGCAAAAGGTGGCGCTACAAAGTATTAACTTAAGGGGGCTGAATAATTTTGCACGCCCAATTTTTCAGTTTTTTATTTGTTAAAAAAGTTTGAAATATCCAATAAATTTCGTTCCACTTCATGATTGTGTCCCACTTGTTGTTGATTCTTCACAAAAAATTACAGTTTCATATCTTTATGTTTGAAGCCTGAAATGTGGCAAAAGGTCACAAAGTTCAAGGGGGCCGAATACTTTCGCAAGGCACTGTATATATATATATATATATATATATATATATATATATATATATATATATTGTGATAAAGCTAGGGGTAGAGTCATTAACGGGAGGTATGTGAGGGCAAGTTTGCTGGCAAATTATGACCTCACATTACCGGAAGTAAGATGGCCGACCCGAGGGAAACTTAATTTCCCAGACCACCTCAAGGCAGGAAATGATGTCACAGAATTAAGGATGACATCATAAAAAGGTACAGCCCACAACAGGTTATTGAAGGAGTAAGGAGACAGCTTTGTGCTGGGGGGGAGTGAGTAGAGTGAAAAGTAAGTGCCTGTTAAATACCTGTTTGCCTGTGATTACTGACCTTTGATTGTTTGACTACCCGTCTTGTTGCCTGAACCTGGACTTTGTTGAGAACCCGTAACGTGTACCAAACCCTGCCTGTGTTTTGACCAGCCTTTGGATTGTGGAAAATAAATACATGAGGTGCCACCCTGATTTATACCGTATTACTGTGTTGTGTATAACCTTGTTTACGGCTCTGCTACTGTTTATGTGAGCACGTTCGTACTTACATCCGGACCTGCCACAATATATATATATACTGTGTGTATATATATGTGTGTGTTTTGCCTTACATTTGTCATACTTTTTAAAAACATTATTTATGGATGCTGTTTAAAAATATTAAAAATATATATATATTTAGCAACAAATTAGTGTAAATATTTTGGAACTGAATAAAAATACATTAACTCTAGAACCACCAGAGTTATAGGCATACCTAGAACCGCCATGATGACCATATTAAAAACAACATAATTGTAATAATAAAAGGGCAAACAATCCGATTTAAGTCGTAGGTTTTTAAATTGAAAATAAATGTGTTTATGCAGCATATAGATGCAAACTAACTACTAACTACTAACTAAGCATGCAAACTAACTACCATATGTGAATAAAAAAATGGACATAGTTGAAACACGGTAACAAAAATAAATAAAAGAAATGTGGTTTACAATCACAACAGCACAACATGTTCTCAAAGAAGCCAAAGTGTTCTCCTTATCACTTTTTTTCTTCACACGCTTTGGGCGCAGCTAATGTCTTGTTACTGTTGTATTTGTCAGCTGGCACAGAGGTGGATACCTTCAGCGCTGCTTTTCCTTCTCTACAAAATGTTTCTGAAGACATTCTATACTACAACGAAAACTCTGTAAATAAGCAAGATGAAATTGAAACTAAAATGGGTTTATATACCATGCAGTCCTAAAACGTGCATACAGTATAGGCTACAGTGGCAGCCAGTTGTATAGGAAAAAAAAGTGATCGATTGCACTTCATTATTTTTATCTCACGTCTACAATTCCTTTGCACTTTTCTGTACAACATTATTATTATTTATTTCTTAGCAGACGCCCTTATCCAGGGCAACTTACAATTGTTACAAGATTATCACATTATTTTTACATACAATTACCCATTTATACAGTAGGGTTTTTACTGGAGCAATCTAGGTAAAGTACCTTGCTCAAGAGTACAGCTGCAGTGTCCCCCACCTGGGATCGAACCCACGACCCTCCGGTCAAGAGTCCAGAGCCCTAACCACTACTCCACACTGCTGCCCATGATTCTTTCACTAGCTGTAATAGGCTATACAGTAGGCTATATACAGTATAGTTACTCCTAGTTATTGCCTATGCATTTCTTGGAATTGGTGTCTGCGAGATTGTGGCAAAGTGCCCCGCCCCTGTGTGCATTTGTGTGTTCTGTGTTGTGTATATGCGTGCGTGTGTTAATGTTGGTGTATAGTCATTGGTACACGGGATATAAACGGGTCTGTGTTTCACGTATATTTAAAAAGTGTAGATTTGTATTTAGGCACGAGGAGAGCACAAATCACTTCACGTGCTGGTTAAATGTAATATGTGAGCACGGGGTTGCACAGAATTAATTCACGTGCTGGGATTCAAGTGAATAATTAATTAGTAATTGAATCCCAGCACAACAGTATATATAGATGCACATTTTCACTCAGTCGTGGTTGGTGTTCGGTGAGTGGAGAACGGGAGAGAGAGGAGAAACTAAAAAGTGAAAGAAAGAAAGAACGTAAATACTGCTTTACTCACCGTGTCTGTTCGTCCCTGTTTGTTAGTGTGTGTTCGTTTTTGTTTGTCTCTTTATTTTGGCGCAAGTGCCGTGTCCAGTGTTTTTTGTGTTTCAAACCTTTTATTTTCTGTTTATTAAATGCTGAGCGCGATCACGCGCCCAGCTTATACCAAACCACATCTCTCTGTGTATTCCTTTTCTGGTCTGACGCCACCCACTCTGGCCGTCTTTGTGACACGTGGTGTCATCGTGGGATAACAGCGCCTCCAAGCGTCAGACCAGGAGAGGGGGTTTTGTGTTTTAAAAAAAAAAAAAAAAAAAAAAAAAAAAAAACCACAGGACTGGTTTCAAAAAAAAAAAAAAAGTGAAAATGGAAGGCTGGAGAGACGGCTGCCGGGACCTGGAGGACCTCCTCGGGGGCCTCGAGGACCAAGGCTGGTGCATGGCCTGTGGAGTCTACGGACACACGGTGGCGATCTGCCCCTTCCAAGGTGAGGAGGAGGAGGAACCGGATAAAGAGGTGAAGGACAGGGAGGAGGAGTGCCGCCTAAGGGCCAGGCATCCACGGCGATGTAACAAGCCATCGCCGGGGTGCCTCCTCTGCGACCAGGATCACCTGTTCGCCCACTGTCCCTTCCGCAGCTATGGGGAGGAGCCTGAGCGTCCACAGACCAAGCGGGAGGAGCCTGAGCGTCCACAGCCCAAATGGGAGGAGCCTGAACGTCCTACGCCTGAGTGGGAGGAGCCCGAACGTCTTACGCCTGAGTGGGAGGAGCCCGAACGTCCTACGCCTGAGTGGGAGGAGCCCGAACGTCCTACGCCTGAGTGGGAGGAGCCCGAACGTCCTACGCCTGAGTGGGGGGAGCCCGAACGTCCACAGCCCAAGAGGGGGGAGTCGGTGCGTCCACAGCCCAAAAGGGAGGAGTCGGTGCGTCCACAGCCCAAAAGGGAGGAGTCGGTGCGTCCACAGCCCAAAAGGGAGGAGTCGGTGCGTCCACAGCCCAAAGGGAGGCAAGTCGGGGCTTCCACAGCCCTGGGACCCAAGCCACCAGCAGAGGGAAAATGCCTGCTGGTTCAGCCCCAAGGGCCGGAAGGGGAGGAGTTACAGGCCCAACCCCCTGGAAATTTTTGGGGGGGAGAGGGGCAGGAGGCTGGTGTCCCCCAGCAGCCTCTATTCATGCTGCTGAAGGCAGCACGGCGCGCACCAGCCCAGCCGCCACAGCGGAGGGAGCCAGCGCCGCCAGGAGCAGAGGAGCTGCCTCTGCCTCCGCCACCTCCACCGCTTCCTTCACTAGGAGCAGAGGAGCAGGAGCTGCCTCTGCCTCCACCACCACCAGGAGCAGAGGAGCAGGAGCTGCCTCTGCCTCCGCCACCTCCACCGCTTCTTCCACTAGGAGCAGAGGAGCAGGAGCTGCCTCTGCCTCCACCACCGCCAGGAGCAGAGGAGCAGGAGCTGCCTCTGCCTCCACCACTTCCAGGAGCAGAGGAGCAGGAGCTGCCTCTGCCTCCACCACCTCCAGGAGCAGAGGAGCAGGAGCTGCCTCTGCCTCCACCACCTCCAGGAGCAGAGGAGCTGGAGCTGCCTCTGCCTCCACCACCTCCAGGAGCAGAGGAGCTGGAGCTGCCTCTGCCTCCACCACCGCCAGGAGCAGAGGAGCTGGAGCTGCCTCTGCCTCCACCACCTCCAGGAGCAGAGGAGCTGGAGCTGCCTCTGCCTCCACCACCGCCAGGAGCAGAGGAGCTGGAGCTGCCTCTGCCTCCGCCACCGCCCGGAGCAGAGGAGCAGGAGCTGCCTCTGCTGCCCTTACCTCCGCAGGGAGTACGGTGGCCGGAGCCCCAGAAAGGGGAGCTGCCGGCCACGAAGAAGGGGGACGAGGTCTGGAGACCACTTTCCCCAGCAGCAGTTTCGCTGCAGGAGTTCTTGTGGCCGGAGCCCCACAGGAGGGAGCTGCCGGCTACGAAGAAGGGGGAGGTCGGGGGACCACCTGCCCCCGCAGCTTTTTCGCTGCAGGATGGGACCAACAGGCTGATAGCCGTGCCACTACCGGCAGGGGTGCTGACAGCATTGCCAGCCAAGGGCCCACTGAAGCCTCCCTTCCCAGCCCGAGACTTTGTTCTGGACTGCTGGGTTTTTAAGGGGGGAGGTGGCCGTTGAGGCCATGTGTGCTGCGCACAAGGGGGGGTATATGTGGCAAAGTGCCCCGCCCCTGTGTGCATTTGTGTGTTCTGTGTTGTGTATATGCGTGCGTGTGTTAATGTTGGTGTATAGTCATTGGTACACGGGATATAAACGGGTCTGTGTTTCACGTATATTTAAAAAGTGTAGATTTGTATTTAGGCACGAGGAGAGCACAAATCACTTCACGTGCTGGTTAAATGTAATATGTGAGCACGGGGTTGCACAGAATTAATTCACGTGCTGGGATTCAAGTGAATAATTAATTAGTAATTGAATCCCAGCACAACAGTATATATAGATGCACATTTTCACTCAGTCGTGGTTGGTGTTCGGTGAGTGGAGAACGGGAGAGAGAGGAGAAACTAAAAAGTGAAAGAAAGAAAGAACGTAAATACTGCTTTACTCACCGTGTCTGTTCGTCCCTGTTTGTTAGTGTGTGTTCGTTTTTGTTTGTCTCTTTATTTTGGCGCAAGTGCCGTGTCCAGTGTTTTTTGTGTTTCAAACCTTTTATTTTCTGTTTATTAAATGCTGAGCGCGATCACGCGCCCAGCTTATACCAAACCACATCTCTCTGTGTATTCCTTTTCTGGTCTGACGCCACCCACTCTGGCCGTCTTTGTGACAGAGATACACATTGTAAAACACGTGCACGGTATTTCATTGTAAAGAATAAAAGTGTCTCTAGGTAGAAGTGTTTTATAACTTCTTTTTATTTTTGCGATCCTGCCTTTCAAACGCTGTCAGAGTATTTAATACATGTATTTAGGAAATGTCAAGAACAGACAACCACGCATTTTTCAGACAAGCTGAGTAATTTTTAAAAGTGCAAAACCGTCAAATTGACAGCCTTGGCGGTTCTAGTGATAAGAATGTATTCATAAGTTTCCCTGAAATGTATAAAGATGCTAATATGTGATGTTGACCTTAGACATTGATTATTAAGCATTATATATATATATATATATACAGTGCCTTGCGAAAGTATTTGGCCCTGTGACAGAAATACAATGAGTTCTGGTGATAAATCTTCCTCCCGACCTGTGAGGGCGCTAAAGAACGGGAGGAGAAGTATCTGGAAGGGCTGGCCTGACAGTTCGTTTCCGGGACCGGGAAGTGGGTCAGCCTGGAAGGAAGCGAGACTCTGTTGTAAGACCGTATTGATTTGACAGGTAAACGAGGGGCAGCTGCAAGTAATAAGGCAGCTGCAACCGTTTACCTAGATATCATGCGGGATTACATATAGGGGCCAGGGTAACGCTGATCTTTTCCTTCGTTTGGGTTAAACGTTTCGAGAGAGAAGGATCGAGAGAGGAGCTCTCATCGTTAAAAAAAGGAATAATTACGTGTTGTGTTGTGTTGTGTTTGTCTGTGTAATTGTCTGTGTTTTTCACCACCAGACAGTTAAAGCACTACTCCGGAGCTGTCGCCAAGGGTCAGCACTATCCGGAGCACCACTGTACCCCGCACTATCTGTGTTTGCCCCAGCAATACTGCGCTCACCCAGGACTGGTGACCGTCTGTTTGTTTTTGTTCAGGACTGTGCCTTGTTTATTGTTATCCCCGTGCGTTACACATCGTTGTGTATCGCCGGGGATTTAGTTGCTTTGCGGTCACCAGACCTGGAAAAAAGAATAAAGCACTGTTTTCACTGGAATACCGTTGTCTGCCTGTCACTCCTGCACCGCATCACCGCTACACCTGTTCCCCTTACTTACCACTTTGCCACACGTGGTGTCAGAACACGGATCATGGACCGCAACGCACTGGCGGAGCTGCTGCAGGCACTGGAGAGCAGACGCGACGCAGAGGAGAGAAGGAGGGAGGAGCGCTACACAGCGCTCATTGAACGGGTAGGGCTGGCCGTGGCTGCAGCGACGACCCCTACCACAACACCGCAGATGTCGCCCCCGAAGGCACGGGCAATGAAAATGTCGGCGGAGGATGACCCGGAGGCGTATTTGGTGGCGTTCGAGCGGCTGGCTACCGACCCTGGGACCCTGCCTGATTGGGGAGGCTCAGGCAGCCTACCAAGCAATGAATGACCAGCACGCCACCGAGTACGACCTGGTCAAACAGGCTATCCTCCGCCGGCTAAACATCACTACCGAGACCCACCGGGCGCGGTTTAGGGAATACCGGAGAGCCCCGGAGACACGCCCCAGGGTGGTTGCGGAGAGGTTGTGCGACCACATGGTGCATTGGCTGACCCCCGGGAAGAAGACCGCCCAGCAGATGGGGGAAGCCATTGTGGTAGAGCAGTTCTGCCATGTGGTCGGCGCCGAGACCCAGGCGTGGATACGGCGCCACAACCCCGACACCCTGGAGGAGGCGGTCAAATTGGCTGAAGATTTTGAAGACTCCCTGACCTCTGCCCGGATCGGGATCCTGTCAGCCCCTGCCCTTCGGAGCAGCCGAGCTCTCTCTCCCTCTCCTCCAACACCATCACCACCACCCCCCTCGTTCCAGGGACCCAGACCTCCCAGAGCACCGACCCCATTGGGCCCCCTTGCCTCCCCCCCATGGAGACCAAGGTTGGCCCCCAGCTGGGGTAGAGGTGCTGCCCCTGCCCCGTTGCCATACCAGCAGCGGGACAGATTTGTAACCTATGCCCCCTCTGTCCCTCCTATCTGTTTTAGGTGCCACCAGCCGGGACATCTGGCCAGGTCATGCCCCGCTGCCATGGAGTGTGACGTGGCCGCGTGCAATTGGGCACCTGAAACTGGTAAGCGTGGGGAAAATGGTCGGGAGGGGCCTTGTCTGATTAATGTTGTGTTAGGGAATGTGAAAACCCACGCATTAGTGGACACAGGGTGTGAGCAGACCTTGATTAGAACAGCTCTCCTGGGCGGTGTGTCGTGGCGGCCACAAGGTCAGGTGGCCATCTCCTGTATCCATGGAGACACGGCGGCATACCCCACCTTAAAAGTATATTTATCGGTAGGACCGATAAAACGTCACCTTGTAGTCGGGGTGGCGGAAAGGTTGCCACACCCAGTTATTCTGGGCCGAGACTGGCCAAAATTCAAAGAATTGATGCAAAAAATGGCAGTCTCAGCCACACACGTAAACGTGGCAGAAAAAAAAGGAACGGATTGGTGATGTGTTTCCTTTTCACACTGAAATGTTTTCCCCTCTTTTCCGTCCTAGAAAAACGAATAAGGAGAGACGGACCGCAAAATGGGAGGGAGCGTTGTTGAGACAAGGCTGGGGTCTGGTGGGAGAGTGCTGCAATGGTAATAAACGCCAGTCGAAGGGAGTGGGAACGCAGTGTGACCGAGAGAGCGAGGTTACTGGACCGACTAGAGCAGAGGTTATTCCAGCCCCTCTCAATGTACCGGACCCGTGGTACTCAAGCGCGGACCTAGTGTGGGGCCAACATAACGACCCGTCACTGGTGCACGCTTGGGGACAGGTCCGATCCATTGAAGGTAAGGATGTTGAAGGCGCTGGGGCGCTAGTATATCCACACTTCAGTATCAAGGGGCAATTACTGTATAGGGTAAACCTAGCCGCGGGCACAGGACAGCCTGTAACACAATTATTGGTTCCCCCGTCTTGTCGGCTGGAGGTCATGAGGCTGGCGCATGATATCCCTTTTGCGGGGCACCTCGGAGCCGAGAAGACGAGGGAACGGATATTGGCTCGATTCTATTGGGTAGGTCTTCATACTGATGTGTCGAAATATGTAGCCACATGCCCAGACTGCCAGCGAGTAGCGCCGGGTCGAGTGCGCCCCGCCCCTTTGGTCCCACTGCCGATTATTTCCACTCCTTTCGAGCGCATTGCAATGGACATAGTCGGCCCTTTGCTACCTTCTGACTCCGGGTATACACACATTTTAGTAGTGGTGGATTATGCAACGCGATACCCGGAGGCAGTTCCATTGAGGTCCACTAGTGCCGCTGCAATAGCCACAGAGTTAGCGCAGATTATGGCTAGAGTAGGGATCCCCAAGGAGATTTTGACCGATCACGGAACTAATTTTTTGTCCAATACGTTACAGCAGGTGTACAAAATATTAAAAATACGTCCCATCAGGACGTCCGTTTATCATCCACAATCGGACGGTCTGGTGGAACGTTTTAATCAGACCTTAAAGTCAATGCTGAGGCGATTTGTAACACAAGAGCAAAAACATTGGGCATCACTTCTCCCCTACCTCCTTTTTGCAGTGAGAGAAGTGCCGCAGAGTTCAACGGGGTTCTCCCCCTTTGAGCTCCTGTACGGCCGGCAGCCTCGCGGCATTCTCGACCTGCTGAGAGAGGGGTGGGAGGAGCACAAAGGCTCGTCTAAAAATGTAGTGAAGTATGTGCTCCTACTCAGAGATCGCCTGGATTTGGTCGGTCGTTTGGCCCGAGACAACCTCAGATCGGCTCAGCACCGACAAGAGCAGCATTACAACAAAAATGCACGGATTCGAACCTTTCGACCAGGGGACAAGGTAATGCTGCTACTTCCCTCATCAGAGTCAAAACTGTGTGCTAAATGGCAGGGGCCGTATGAGGTGATTCGGGCTATAGGGAAAGTAAATTATGAAATTAGACAGCCCGATCGCCGGAATGAACGTGAAATTTACCATGTTAATTTGTTGAAGCCCTGGCAGGCAAGGGAGGTCTTATTTATAGCCCCAGGCAATATGGAGGATGATTTAGGTCCCTGTCCAGAGACCCCGAGCACAAGAGCGATTTCAATGGGGGAACAGTTAGTTCCGGATCAGCAAAGAGAGCTGCGTAAGCTTATTGAGGAGTTCAGCGATGTTTTTTCTGATGTGCCCGGCAGGACAAACTTAGTTGAATATGACATTATCTCTCCTCCAGGTGTCACAGTGCGAGAGAGACCGTACCGGATCCCGGAAAGTCGACGAAGTGGCGTTCGCAAAGAGGTATGGGATATGCTCGAGCTTGGAGTGATTGAACCTTCTAGGAGCGAGTGGTGCAGTCCTATTGTAATAGTGGCCAAGAAGGACGGCACCAACCGCTTCTGCGTAGATTTCAGGAAGGTAAATGCTATTGCTAAGTTCGATGCGTATCCCATGCCTCGGGTCGACGAACTTTTAGACAGACTGGGAAAAGCGAGGTTTATTTCCACTCTGGACCTGACGAAGGGATACTGGCAAATCCCTCTAACCCGCAGCTCCAGAGAGAAAACCGCATTTTCAACACCAGAGGGGCTGTTCCACTTTAAAACCATGCCGTTTGGGCTACATGGTGCGCCCGCTGCCTTTCAGAGACTGATGGACCAGGTTTTACGCCCACATCATGAATATGCAGCAGCGTATATTGATGACGTGGTGATTTACAGCTCCACCTGGCGAGAGCATTTGGCTAGTCTTGCAGCCGTTCTTCAGTCTCTAAGGGCAGCCCGGCTGACAGCTAACTTAAGGAAATGTGCGTTTGCCAAGACAGAGACTCAATATTTGGGATTTTTAATGGGAAATGGAAGGGTGAGACCTGTGGTCACCAAAATCCAGGCTTTGGTTGATGCAGCGATCCCCAAAACCAAGACTCAGGTGAGGTCACTACTGGGCTTAGCCGGTTATTACCGCCGCTTCATCCCCGAGTACGCCACAGTGGTTAACCCGTTAGTCGACCTCACCAAGAAGAGTGCTCCAAATTTGATTAAATGGTCAGCTGAGTGTCAGGGGGCGTTTGATATGATTAAGCGTAAACTTTGCCAGGCCCCCACCCTTATTACCCCAGATTTCACCAAGAGATTCATCCTTCACACCGACGCCTCGGATGTAGGTTTGGGTGCAGTCTTGTCCCAAAAAGTAGCTGGAGTAGAACACCCGATATTGTACATAAGCAAAAAAATGTTACCTCGGGAACGTAACTACTCCGTAGTCGAAAAAGAGTGTTTAGCCATTAAATGGGCTACTCACTCTTTACGATACTACCTGCTGGGACACTCATTTGATCTGGTCACAGACCACGCCCCACTCAAGTGGTTAAGCACAATGAAGGACAGCAATGCCCGGATAACTCGGTGGTATCTGGCATTGCAGCCCTTCATGTACCACATGGTACACCGTGCGGGGAAAGACCACCAAAATGCGGATTATTTTTCCCGGGAGGGGGGAGTAATGGGAAAGGTAGATTTAGCCGAGTGTTCCTTCGGCTCCACTCTGAGCGGTGGGATATGTGACAGAAATACAATGAGTTCTGGTGATAAATCTTCCTCCCGACCTGTGAGGGCGCTAAAGAACGGGAGGAGAAGTATCTGGAAGGGCTGGCCTGACAGTTCGTTTCCGGGACCGGGAAGTGGGTCAGCCTGGAAGGAAGCGAGACTCTGTTGTAAGACCGTATTGATTTGACAGGTAAACGAGGGGCAGCTGCAAGTAATAAGGCAGCTGCAACCGTTTACCTAGATATCATGCGGGATTACATATAGGGGCCAGGGTAACGCTGATCTTTTCCTTCGTTTGGGTTAAACGTTTCGAGAGAGAAGGATCGAGAGAGGAGCTCTCATCGTTAAAAAAAGGAATAATTACGTGTTGTGTTGTGTTGTGTTTGTCTGTGTAATTGTCTGTGTTTTTCACCACCAGACAGTTAAAGCACTACTCCGGAGCTGTCGCCAAGGGTCAGCACTATCCGGAGCACCACTGCACCCCGCACTATCTGTGTTTGCCCCAGCAATACTGCGCTCACCCAGGACTGGTGACCGTCTGTTTGTTTTTGTTCAGGACTGTGCCTTGTTTATTGTTATCCCCGTGCGTTACACATCGTTGTGTATCGCCGGGGATTTAGTTGCTTTGCGGTCACCAGACCTGGAAAAAAGAATAAAGCACTGTTTTCACTGGAATACCGTTGTCTGCCTGTCACTCCTGCACCGCATCACCGCTACACCTGTTCCCCTTACTTACCACTTTGCCACAGGCCCCCTTGAACTTTGCGACCTTTTGCCACATTTCAGGCTTCAAACATAAAGATATGAAACTGTAATTTTTTGTGAAGAATCAACAATAAGTGGGACACAATCATGAAGTGGAACGAAATTTTATTGGATATTTCAAACTTTTTTAACAAATAAAAAACTGAAAAATTGGGCGTGCAAAATTATTCAGCCCCCTTAAGTTAATACTTTGTAGCGCCACCTTTTGCTGCGATTACAGCTGTAAGTCGCTTGGGGTATGTCTCTATCAGTTTTGCACATCGAGAGACTGAAATTTTTGCCCATTCCTCCTTGCAAAACAGCTCGAGCTCAGTGAGGTTGGATGGAGAGCATTTGTGAACAGCAGTTTTCAGTTCTTTCCACAGATTCTCGATTGGATTCAGGTCTGGACTTTGACTTGGCCATTCTAACACCTGGATATGTTTATTTGTGAACCATTCCATTGTAGATTTTGCTTTATGTTTTGGATCATTGTCTTGTTGGAAGACAAATCTCCGTCCCAGTCTCAGGTCTTTTGCAGACTCCATCAGGTTTTCTTCCAGAATGGTCCTGTATTTGGCTCCATCCATCTTCCCATCAATTTTAACCATCTTCCCTGTCCCTGCTGAAGAAAAGCAGGCCCAAACCATGATGCTGCCACCACCATGTTTGACAGTGGGGATGGTGTGTTCAGGGTGATGAGCTGTGTTGCTTTTACGCCAAACATAACGTTTTGCATTGTTGCCAAAAAGTTCGATTTTGGTTTCATCTGACCAGAGCACCTTCTTCCACATGTTTGGTGTGTCTCCCAGGTGGCTTGTGGCAAACTGTAAACGACACTTTTTATGGATATCTTTAAGAAATGGCTTTCTTCTTGCCACTCTTCCATAAAGGCCAGATTTGTGCAGTATACGATTGATTGTTGTCCTATGGACAGAGTCTCCCACCTCAGCTGTAGATCTCTGCAGTTCATCCAGAGTGATCATGGGCCTCTTGGCTGCATCTCTGATCAGTCTTCTCCTTGTATGAGCTGAAAGTTTAGAGGGACGGCCAGGTCTTGGTAGATTTGCAGTGGTCTGATACTCCTTCCATTTCAATATTATCGCTTGCACAGTGCTCCTTGGGATGTTTAAAGCTTGGGAAATCTTTTTGTATCCAAATCCGGCTTTAAACTTCTCCACAACAGTATCTCGGACCTGCCTGGTGTGTTCCTTGTTCTTCATGATGCTCTCTGCGCTTTAAACGGACCTCTGAGTGCAGTCACAGTGCAGGTGCATTTATAAGGAGACTTGATTATACACAGGTGGATTCTATTTATCATCATTAGTCATTTAGGTCAACATTGGATCATTCAGAGATCCTCACTGAACTTCTGGAGAGAGTTTGCTGCACTGAAAGTAAAGGGGCTGAATAATTTTGCACGCCCAATTTTTCAGTTTTTTATTTGTTAAAAAAGTTTGAAATATCCAATAAATTTCGTTCCACTTCATTATTGTGTCCCACTTGTTGTTGATTCTTCACAAAAAATTACAGTTTCATATCTTTATGTTTGAAGCCTGAAATGTGGCAAAAGGTCGCAAAGTTCAAGGGGGCCGAATACTTTCGCAAGGCACTGTATATATATACCATACAGTACATAAATTATATTTTTAATTGTATTTAAACATGTACTTACTTTTTATTTATTATAGCAAAGCATTAGAACATAAGAAGAATGGTTACAAACCAGAGGAGGTCATTCAGCCCATCTTGCTCTTTTTATATATGTATTTTTGTCATACAGTATATGGATATTGCCGGAGCAGACTCATGTAAATTAGTTGCTTGCAAAGGATGCTGGCGGTTGGGATTTTTGTGTGGAAACTGCGATTATTTGTTGATTATTGTAAATATTTGATTACTGTTTTTGTGATAATTGTTCAAGTTATTGATTTACATTTTTATGGTTCATTTGGGAATAGTTCTGTGATTTGTTATAATCGGTGAAAATCACCCTGAAAGGTGTGTGTGTTAAACAGTGGGGAGGTGCTTGTGTGCACGTGTTTGTGTTCGTGAGTGATGAGACACTGCTCTTGACAATCGCTGCACAATAATATGGAAGGCCATCTGGGTCAAAAATGCATTGTGTAGTACACGTTAAAAACATTCGCTACACGTACTCATTTGGACCAATCAGAGCACAGAAATGATTACGTGTACCAATTTTAATTAGCACCTGTGCTAAAAAGAAAATATGACACATGCTACGTATTTCTTACGTTGGTGCATAGTCATTTTACGTTAGTGGCTTGTCATGAAAACGTATTCGCTTGTAATCGCTTCTTATGCACAATGTAATTGGCACAGTAGCCAATAACCTTTGGTGTATCATTTAGACAAGAAGACATCAATTTAAAATAAGGAATATTGCAAATATGGCGGCGAAAGATTTTCTTCTGCGCTGCAAGCATACATTTTCTGAGTGCTGACGTCTCTTTGAGGTTTCCTTATTTTCAAGCATTCAAAATCCTAAAAGGTATAGACAATGTCGACCCAGGGGAGTATTTTGACCTGAAAAAAGAAACAAGGACCAGGAGTCACAAATGGAGATTAGATAAAGGGGCATTCGGAACAGAAAATGGGAGGCACTTTTTTACACAGAGAATTATGAGGGTCTGGAACCAACTCCCCAGTAATGTTGTTGAAGCTGACACCCTGGGATCCTTCAAGAAGCTGCTTGATGAGATTCTGGAATCAATAAGCTACTAACAACCAAACAAGCAAGATGGGCTGAATGGCCTCCTCTTGTTTGTAAACTTTCTTATGTTCTTACGTTTGGCATTTGTTATTTTACGTGGCGTGGTCCTGGCCCGGACAGGGACCTTGTTTATTATCAAGTATAATACATGTGTCAATAATTGATATCTCTCAGTCTCACATTTACTGTCAAAATAGTAAGGGTCATCCCAATTTATTATTATTATTATTATTATTATTATTATTATTATTATTATTATTATTATTATTATTATAATAATAATAATAATAATAATAATAATAATAATAATAATTTTCTTTTTTATAGTGCTGGGGGCGTTTCTTTACAATGTTTGCCAGAAGCCCCGCTGACTATTGAGACCCAGCGTTTATTATATTATGTAACATCAGTAACACCTTCAAATACTTCAAATGCAATCATGGAGAAGCCACTAACATACACCCTATAGCATTAACATAAGTAAATTGCAATATTCCAGCAACATCAGTCCAACATCATATTCCAGCAACGTGTCAGTGGCTATATTAAGTAACAGTTTTATTTTATAATAATAATAAAAACAATAAAATCCACTAAAAAGACCACATCCAGTATGACGCACATTGTATTATTATTCATAACTCGCCGTTTACAAAGACCCAGCGATTACTGGAAGTTTTACGGTGACAGAAATAAAAATTTAAAAAAATAAATACAAAAATATAAAAAAAAAACATAATACAGGAAAAGTAACGGCACATAAAAAAACATTGTACAAACAGAAGTAACAATTGGTAAGGCAAGTTTTAAAAAAGTATGTTTTGACACAGCTTTTAAAAATATTCGAAGGCTCAGATTCCCTGATCACTTGAAGAGCATGGAAAATGTGAGGCGACTTTTCATTGGATCATTTAGTACACGTACAATTTTCTTTAAATTCATTGGCTCTTATTTCATTTCTAAAGAACTGATTGGCCCAAATTTGTACGTGTAGTAAATATAGTTGGTGTAGTTAACAAAATAGAACGCGTAGTGAAACATGTACTAACAGCACATGTTTTTGATCCAGATGGCCTTCCATACAATAACACCTCTGATGTTATGGAAAGAGCTGCGTTGCTTCCGTTATTAATATATAAGGTGTTTTTAAGTGCCCTGCGTCTCTACAATATTGTTTGTTTTTATTATGTGGCATACACAAGTACGTACTGTATATTAAATGTCATATTTTAAATGTATACATAATGCATTTTTTTCATATGAATTTTATATTTCTCAATATATTTACTTTATATTTTAAACATATATTTAACATATATACACATTTATATTTTAAATACATAAACATATATTTACCATATATCTGATATTTTTCATATCTAGAAAAGGGGCCAATTTTCCCTGACCACCTTCTTGCGCCTCCTCAAGACACACCTGTTCAGACAGCATCTGTAAACCTCACCTCTCCACTATACTGGACTATGTGGCACCCAACTGTATCAGTACTTGCATCCTCTTGTACTTGCACTTAACTGCTCCACACTTTGCTGTATTCTACTACTGCTCTCAATCATAATTATATTTTTTGTGCTTGATTATACTCTTTAAAGGTAACCATACTCATGCTTTTTGTATTTGCTCTTATTGGAAATCATTCTTATCCATTTATTGTACTTACTACTTAATGGAATATACCCTTATAACCAAATATTTTTAAGTTGAACTGCTCTTAGTCGAAATCGCTCTCAAACATAATTATTTACTGTATTTTCTATTTTTTCTCATTTGAATTTACTCTTATTTGCTACTGATTTTATTGTATTTTATAACTGTTCTTATCTGTAATGTGATATTTTGTATTGTGATATTGTGTAATGAGATACTTTGTAACAACTGTAAGTCGCCCAGGATAAGGGCGTCTGCTAATAAATAAATAATAATAATAACAATAGACTCTGTGTGATGATTCAATACACCTATAGACAATACACCTGTGCGAGATGGAAAAAGAAAAACACACAAAGACTTTGCTATTAAAGTAAAAATTGCTGCTGCTTCCTGGCACAAGATCACTTCCTGTACTGTACCTTGGCTTCACTCCAATGGTCTGCCTGCAATCAGGTCATGTGACCTTCTAAACTCAGGAAGTCATTAGATACCAGGAAGAAACAGTTTAATCCAAATCTGTCATGAAATAAAGCAGAAAATCATGCTGCTAATGCTGATAAGAGTTAAGAAATTGGTTGAAAGTTTATTTTTGCAATGGTATTATGAACTCCAGCGACTGTGTGCAGGGTTATGTACAGGGTTAATCAATGACATCATGCACTGTATAACCAGGGAGGTTGCATTTGAAGATGTAATCAAGGCAAATATTTGAAATATTCCTTCCCAGTTGGGTAGGTACTGGGTGGAGGATACTGACCTTTCAATGCTTCAGAAAGGACAGTGTTCAAACGGTACTTGCACAGTAAGTTGTATAAGGACATTGATGGTTTGAATTTGAAGATGCTGTACAGGTCAACATGTTCTCAATACAGATGTAGGTCGTACAATTAGGGTGCACTGAGGCACCAAGATACAGCTATCTTGCAATAAAGCCAACATGTCCCATTTTTACCTTATTTGCCTCTTAAAATCTCTTTCAAAACGGTTGATGGGAATTTGAATTGATATAATACAAAAGGGGGCCCTGATTGCACATCCCGTATTAGCAAAATTGAACCCCAGACCCTGAGCAGCTGATGACATGACCACGTGGTGTCCATGGTGAGCACTATCTCAAAGTGCTTTCCAAAGTCAGGTTACAGAAAGCATAGTAAGTATACAGTACAATATGTAATCACAAATGTCAGAAGAACAAGTACACAAAATAGATTTTAAAAACAATGACATTAAATGGACAAGACATACTATAGAATCATGTGTGAGTGCTCTTCATAGTAAAAGCATACAAATAATTTAAAAAAGTATTTAACTTTAATATATATATATATATATATATATATATATATATATATATATATATATCAGTAGTATTTAATTTGACATGTCTCAACTTACCCCTGATACCGCCGCCCCCCCCCCCCCCCCCCCCCCCCCCCACAATTGTAGTTATTTTTGTAGGCAAAAAAAACCTCTGAATGCAAAAACAGATTTTACCTTTTTATAAACAAATTACACTGTACAGAAACACATCAGTTCTCTTAGTATGTGCTTTATTTGTTTGGCTAAAAGCTTCCACACATAGGATATGTGTTTATCACATGGCTATGCTACTAACTGTTGTCAATGAAGCATGGCATCATGTGACAGGAAGTTATAGGTGGTGTCTCAACTTACCCCGTGTTTCGACTAGCCCCGGTCTCCCTACTGCTAATCAAGTCCCTTTTCAATTGCTGGATTTGCTGTTGAAAAACTCATAAACGCTGAATTGCTGAGTGAGGTGTTTTAAGAAATAATCATTAGCTGTATACAACAATAATTTTTGCACCCTCTGCCAAATTGTTGACTGTGAGTTATTAAAAAAACAAACAAACAAAAAAAAAAAACGCTGTTCAGGGCGGACACAGATTACAGTTGCACACCCCTAATGCTCATTTTGTAACCTCCTCTCTACAGAAATGGAGATTTTAGGAGTATTTTGAGAAGGGACTGGTTGGTAAAGGGCATTAGTTGATAGGTCAGATAAGTAATGGTGTAAGTATACACCACAACATCCACTTGGTAGATGTTATGAAAATGTAGATAAGTATACATTTAAATGATATAGCGATATGTTTTCCACAAAGTAAACAAACATGACTATATCGTGTCTGCTTTCTCAGAAGGGATTAAAAAGGTATTTTTGCCAGATATTTATTCATGTCAACGAGGAGGTTAAAAATACATGACAATGACACGGTCGGATTTCCATATGAAAGTGCGATATGATTCATGATACTGTACCTTCATTCATGTGTTCTTCAGCAGTTACTGTACACAACAATACATAAACATGTGTAATTACAAAACCATATAAACAATGCTTTTGACAGACTGTGTGTTGCGTACGTTTTTTAAAGTGTTGAGTGTAGATGCCCATCCCAACATCTGAAGCATCACGTTGATGATCCAATACCAAATAAGACATAGATAATGAAATCTTCGAATACATGCAGACGATTTGAATGAGCAGCCTGTGCCACAGGTGCAGTGCAGTGTAGACACTAGATAGTATTATTTTATTTTTTTGTTGTCACGGCGTCTGGAAGACTCTGCTCTGTATCGGTTAGCGCTCGGGGCGACCGGCAAGCTCCGAGTTCCGCCGACCAACCAAAGCAACCCGGTAACTTAGAGGGAGAATAAAGAGGCTGCTGAGAGCCCTTTATTCCATATTCATTTTGTCTGTATGTGTTATTTGAGTTATCTGTTTACCCGGGTGTTAAATGTATCTCCTCTACGGAGATTAGTACAACTGGCCAATGGTAATTGTGTAAAGAAAAAAAAAAGTCCTGTCACCAAGTGTTTATTGTCTGCCCTGTATATAGTGTATATATACTCTAATCTGCTACAGGGTTGTTTGTCCACCACGTTATTTTGTATACATTTTAATTTAATTAGTATTATATATATATATATAGAGAGAGAGAGAGATATTATTTTATCTGCCTATTAATTATAGCATAAGAACAGACAGAGAGAGTGAAAGAGAGAGCAGCAGTGAGACTAGAGAGACTGAGCATCAGCAGGGGATGATCTTGAAATAAGCCTAAATCAGCCAAGCTCAAAAGTGATAGTTTCCCAAAGGTTATCGAGTATACATTTTCAAGATCGATGGTTTAAAGATTACACCTGGCTCCATTACAGCCCCTTGTTGAAAGGAGTGCTCTGCTTCTATTGTTCGAAATATTTCCATGCCAAAAAATCCCCTCTTGCCAGCAAAGCAGACCCTGCTTTTGTTTCGTCTGGGTTTTGCAACTGGAAAAAAAGCCATTGAGAGATTTGGAAAACATAGTGAAAGTCAGTGTCACAAAGTTGCAGTGACCACACACATCCAGGAGGCAAAACCTGTTAACACCCAGCTCTCTAGTGCATTTTTAAAACAACAACAAGAAGCCAGATCTTGCCTTCTGAAGATAGTCAGCTCAGTGCAGTTTTTGGCTCGACAGGGTTTGTCTTTCAGAGGCCATGGAAATAAAGAGGGTATGCACGAGCTGTTAAAACTCAGAGCAGAGGATGATCAAACGCTGTCAACATGGCTAAAGCGTAATCATGATTACACTAGCCCCAAGATTCAAAACGAAATCATGAATATAATGAGCAACTCCATTTCTCTGCCATTGCTACAGTACTCAGTGATTATAGATGGGACACAGGATATGTCCACTGTCGAACAAGAATCCATCTGCTTGCGCTTTGTGGATGACAACCTGCAACAATGCGAAGAGTTTGTGGGTCTTTTTGAAGTATCATCACCAACAGGGGAAAGAATTGCCAAAGTTGCAACTGACGTGTTACTACGTCTCAACCTACCTCTCTCAGGACTGCGTGGGCAAACCTATGATGGCGCTGCAAATATATCCGGGCACTGCTCAGGAGCACAGGCTTTTCTAAGGAAAGAGCAACCACTAGCAATGTATGTCCATTGTGGTCCTCACTGTGTTCATTTGATTACTCAAGCAGCCTGCTCAGTCTCTCCAGTAGTCAGAGATTCCATGCAGTGGGTTCACGAGTTGGGGCGCTTATTCAGACAGTCTGGCAAATTCAAAACAATCTTTACAGAAGTAGCAAAATCAGAAAGCGAAATTTTTTTCTCTCAAACCTCTGTGCCCCACTAGGTGGACAGTTCACACCCCAGTCATTCAGTCTGTCCTCAACCAATACGAGTCGGTGTTGATTGGTTTGGAGGAAATGGCCTCATCTAGTTCCCCTGATTCAGCTTCAAAAGCTAATGGCCTTCTTGAAAGATTTCAGAAGGGAACTACAGTCCTTGGGCTTATCCTTGCTACAGATGTGATGGGGGAGTTGGAGGGTCTGAACATCTCTTTACAGAAGAGAAGCCAAACCATAGCAGGAATGTTAGCTTCAGTGGGACATGTTAACATCGGCCTTGAGAGGAAAAGAACAGAGGAAAACTTCACTGCATTGCATGAAAGGGCAACAGGAGTAATTCATTCCATTGGCATCCAACCAATTCAGATGCCTCACGTGAGAAAGCCACCCAAACGCTACACAGGTTTGGCTGTGCCCTATGCACCCCCCACCTCTCAGGAGTACTACAGAGTACAGTACTTCAACGTCCTAGACACTGTTAATATACAGTTCAGAGAGCGATTTGACCAGGAAGGCCTGCACAACCTACAAAAATTGGAGAAAGTTCTCCTTTTTGGAGAGGTCGACAATGTTGTGGACCAGTATCCTGAATTGCAACGCAATTCCTTACAGGTGCAGTTGGCCATGTTCATGTCAAAGTACACCTACAATTCTAGCACAGAGGTAGCTAGCATTATGAGGAGCATGTTGCTGGAGGTTTGTGTGCTTTTTAGTCAAATTGAGGCCCTTATGAGGCTATTGCTGGTCATCCCTGCCTCCTCTGCTGAGGCTGAGAGGAGCTTCAGTGCCCTGAGAAGGCTGAAGACCTGGCTTCGCACCTCAATGACCCAAATTCAGCTGAACAGTGTGGCTGTATGTGCACCAAGAGAAACTGGATGAGTTGGATAGAAATGCAATCTGCCAGAGATTCATCGATGCCAACGATTGTCGCAAGAATGTTTTTGGATCAATTCTGTGAATTATTTAACTCACTTAACCTCAGACGGCCAAAAGTAGTGTAGTTATTGCTTTTGTGAGAGCCATACTCCATAATGCTGTTTTATGTAAATATGTTGGTAAACAAAATAAAATCTAGCTCAGCATTATTGAGGTAAAACAGTACAAGGGGAGGAGCCGATTTTAGGGAACAGTGGGACAGCTCATTTGGGAGGAGAATGTAGAGAGACTGGAAGGAGAGATTGGAATGAGTTATAGATCACAGTCATAACATTAGTAAGGTTTATTATTTTTTGGCACTCCTTCCAACCCTCCTGGTTAGTCTGTTCATTGAGTAAATAAAATGCCCCATGGCAATGGCATTAAACTCTACCTAACATCTCCTAGTCTTTTATGCATTTGTTTATTGTTCAATTTCAATTGTAGGATATGTTTTTACATGAGTTACCAGCCACTTTACAAACATGCACATAGATTTGAATGATGCAAACTACTGAAACACTATTTCATTTGACTATTTATTGTTACACTGATAATGTGGGATACAAATACATTATTAGTTTACCTGTATTCTTAAACCCCAAAAACATGAATATTAGACATTTCAGTTGTTCTATTGCAATGCATGCTGGGGCAGCAGTGTGGAGTAATGGTTAAGGCTCTGGACTCTTGACTGGAGGGTCGTGGGTTCAATCCCAAGTGGAGGACACTGCTGTTGTAGCCTTGAGCAAGGTACTTTATCTAGATTGCTCCAGTAAAAACCCAACTGTATAAATGGGTAATTGTATGTAAAAATAATGTATATAAAAAAAAAATGTAATTGTATGTAAAAATAATGTGATATCTTGTAACAATTGTAAATTGCCCTGGATAAGGGTGTCTGCTAAGAAATTAATAATAATAATAATAATAATAATAATAATAATAATAATAATAATAATAATAATATAAAGTTATATGCATTTATACTGGCAGCCACCAGTTCCTTACATACACCTGATCTGGTGTTTCATACATCATTTACAAGTTCACTTGGACAAGTAGTGTTTTGAAACACATCCATAACATATCCATTTATTACTTTTGACACGTCACTTTTGGGGTTTCAGAACATTGAAATGGTGTATTGAAACATGTTCTTTTAATAGTATAGCAGAAGTATGATTTTATGTTTGCTTGACTATATTTTGTTAGTAGAGTTCCTATATGGGTTTTGCTCATAAGTCATAACACCTGGCATCTGCATATGATTTAACCTTTTTCATTATGCAATATTAATTCTATTCTATAATAATAATGTATCTATTACATAACTCTATAATACTAGTAATACTATTCGACGCATCTTTCCCCCACGAGGAAAGATGCGGTCATCAATGGGACAGACGAGGCTGAATCATGTTGCTGTCCTTAATGTTCATCAAGACTTTACCAGAGATCTAGATGTAAATAAGATTGCTGACAAATTAATCCAAAGGGCTAGTCAGACGTCTATAAATTGGGGCATTAGTGATGACCGTGTGTGTAAGTGAGTACTTTACGTTAATTATTGTATTTATTTATATTTAATCAGAGGCTGTAAATCCCAAATACACACAAAAAAGTCGTCGCCAACCCAGGTATAGTGGTTTACTAACAATGCTTCAGAGGGCACCAGGGCGATCCTACTTTACAGTGCTGGCCTGGCTGTTCTATTGAAAGGAATATTTTGCCGCATTACAAAGCATTGCATGTGCATGTATTACTACTGTAGCTATAAAAGCCATTATTCCACATGCTAGGTTTGCATGTCATGGGACCATGTTTAGGATACCGGTACTGCCACCTGTAGTGTGCTATTAATAGTTTCCTCATCAGTCATCAAACACATTATTAATAAGTTATTGTCGCTCAGTATTTCTCGTGTATGTTTTGTTAATTTACCCTTCAATGATAATTTCTTATTAGAGAATGAAGACATGGAGAAATACGTCCAGAATTACATTTTTTAATAACGCATTTCAGGAATAACTTACTGTAGGCCGACCATTAAAAGTTAATGACTTTTGCTTTTTTAACCAGCTCTAAGACAACCCTTGTATTTGAGTCACTCAAGGCAGCCGCACGCTGTTTGCGAGTTGCGGATCGCATGTGAAGAAAGCCTCCGGTAGGAGCAGCACGCACTTCATGATGTGACCTCAGTGCTTGGAAAGGACACGCCTCCCTAGGCTTCATTCAGCGTTTCAGATCCTGCCTCTTGTGATCGAGTGTTCGCGTGACTGAGTGACCGGGCGAGCCTCAGGACTGCCCCGCACAGTGAACACCCCCGAGCACGATCTCCGATTTCTCACGCGATGCCAGCACCATACACAGGCAGCGGGGAGAGAGCAATCTTTATAGCCTGCTGTATATCAGGGTTAAATAAATACATTTGCATTTCAATATCTTTTCAAGGTGGAAGCATCTCTGTTAAATATAATTCACATTTGATATTAATGACAATTTACTTCAAGATAAACAGAAATGCTTATTGGGCGTTCTGTATAGAAAACATGTTATTGTGTTCTGGAATCTTCATTTTGTTAACATTTTATACGGCAGAGAAAACATGGTTTTGGTTACAATATAAAACCAAAATAGTTAGCATATAATTACCTTAGGAGTTCTAAACTGGATGTTTCGTATTGGAAAACTAAATGCGAAGCTCTCTGCCGAGGAAATGGCCACTGATTACATTGAATTAGAAATATTTGGTTTGAACGTGCAGTGAATATACCGTACAGAACACTAACTGTGTTCAACAGAATCGTTCTTTATAGAAATCTCAATAGAAGTCAGAGTACTCCACAGAAACACACACGCACTCATCGTTCTGTGCAGAGGAGCCGGGTATTTTCCTGCGTGTAAACTGGGACCTCGGAGCAAAAGGAAAGGTATTGTTCTAAAGGGCGGTATAACAGCATGATAAAGGATTCAAGATTATAGCGTGAGATACACAATAAAAACGCGTTACCCTGTTTTTCTTTTCTTTTTCTTCAAATGCTTATTTATGAGGGTTTCAGTGTAGGCTAATCTGGGTAAATCAAAACCTGCATTAAACCACAAAGTATAGCTATGGTGGCGCCATAAACTTTGATTTAATTCAATCCTGCTTTGTTCTATCGATTAAACTCTCCAGGCATTAATTAGCGATGCAACAGTGAATGCCATGGATTGTATTGTGGGAGCCTCAATTGAACATTTGTTAATCGATGAATCGCCATTGTTATATCGATATTACTGCCACCTGTCTTCAGTTTTATTTGAAGACATTTGCTTCTTGCATTTGAATATTATATCACGATGTGTAATAAAATGCACATGCGTGCTTGATGTTGAGATGTCACTTTGTATTGTGCTTCTTTTTTTGAATAATAAAGTGACCTCGTTGATTTCGGAGTTAATAAAAAGAAATGCCTCGTCTATAGAATGAACGTGTTCTTAGTATTACAGTACATTAGTCAGCAAGGGGGCCGCGTGGGGAAGAACAGCTCGTTCATTAACCTGTCATGTCACTTGGATATAGTGTATATACTTTGAGATTATGTGAGAACAACACAAAACAAAAGTCACCTGTTCTGTTGTGTCATTCTCACACAATTAGATCAATTCTCACGCATTGAGAATGGGTTACTAAAAGCATTGTGTGAAGCTATAAGACACGTACATTACAAGTGTGTAAGAATGCAGACTGTTGATTTGCCCATTATTGCCCCCCTCCCGTTTAAGGTTAACCAGTGTACCTGCGTTTGCCCTATTTGCCACCTTTTGCAGTCTTGTCTGTCTGCCTTGTTCCATTCTCACGCAATCCATGTTCTTCTCACGACAGGGAAACAAACGTGACCCGTGACCTCGGTTCCCTTTCACCTGTCAAACACATATTGTATCATAGCCCCAGCATCTGCAACTCGGTCCACAGCCTCTCACGCAACTCCGACAATCTTTAACCGAGGTAACGGTGCACACACAGGGGCGTCGGCTTGATCAAATTCTATTAAAACTGGGAAAAGATAACATTCACTGAACTAAAGGCCAGTACTTCTCTGTGATAATGAACACACCCTTTTCTTCAACATTTCACTACTTTACTCGGGGAAATGAGATTCAATTCCTACATACATGTTTATGTCTATTGATCAAAAAGAAAAGAAAAACAAATCCATAAATAAAGAAGCTGTAGTCATTGTGTGGACATTTCAGATGGAAAAGGACTGGCTCTCTACAATCAAATAAAAAAACAACGTATTGCATACTCTTTGAAACAATAATTTAAAAGAAATATCCAATCCCTTTAAAATGATCAGACACCGTCTAATGTAACCATCACATTAGGGTTATTTTGCTGCATTGTATGTTTTCAATGCAGACATGACACTTTAAAACCAAATGCTTAGGAATTAAACATTCATATTATGCAATATACTACACATACAGTATTTATTAAGTAGCCTCTAATTACTTGTGTTTTGTGGATTCATATGAAACTTTATAATATCAATGATTTGTGGGAAAAACTGTTGTAAATTCTTCTTGATTAAAAATACATTTAAAACAAACAGTGTGGTTCCTTATCAACATCTTGTCTTAATTTAATGCATATTGTGTACTGTGCATTTTCCACATGGCTACTTAAAATAAACCTGTCAAATATGTGTCTGTGTGGGCAGCTGGCTCTTTGAGCTAATATATATATATATATATATATATATATATATATATATATATATATATATATATATATATATATATATATATATATATATATATAATGTTTTACTGTTATTTCATATTTTACAGTTATTACTACTTTTTAAAAATCTAAATATCACACATTCTTCAGATATTATTGTTATCTAAAAATAGTCTAAATTAAGGATAGTTAACATTTTCACAACGAAACGAAAAAAGTTTGAACATCGCCTCAATCAAAACAATACCTACACTTTTTATCTTTAGATTTATCAAATTTAATAATGTCATTTAATTTCTCCCTCGAATGTGGCTTCGCTATTGGTCATTTTTTTAATTATTATTATTTTAAACACAGGAAAGATAACGTTTTTATTATTTGTGCTGAATATACTCCTCAAATTTATCAACCTGTCAAAGCGCCCTGATTAAAAACACCCGGAGGCTGAATTCTCCTTCCTCGGAACATTACCTTTGCACGCTATCCTTCAGAGACAGGGTTGGAGTTGAAATGACCCTCCACACAAAGAAAAGCTAATGGCGTACGACTGATCAACTCTGCTTTACAGTGAAGAGCAAACTGTGTACAAAACGGGCTCACAATTCAAATTCATGAAGTGAGCACTGTCTGCAGAGAAACTGGATAACTTCAACATTTTACACTTCTTAAATGCAGCCTTTAACAGATACCGTGGAAGAAAAAAAAAAACACTTTTATAAATGAATCACGAATTAATGTTTTCATTAATGAATTTGGTCCAGATTTTAAGATATAAATAACGTCTAGATTATATTAATTTCAAAGGGAAAAGACCAGTTTGTAAAATCAAATTATTTTATTTTATGAAAAAGATGACTTGGTTTTTGAAAAGTGTTATTACAATAATGCAGTATACACATTTGTCTGTTTTATAAAATGTAATTCTTAATTTAAACATTTAATTTACAAACATGAAAACACTGACGCAAAATGAGTATAGTTTATATGGTTTCAGTTTATTTCGACCTTGAAGTTCGTTACACTTTGTGTTTGTTTTCTTATAAAAATAATAAATAATATCTCTGTATTTGACATTTCAGTATTTTCTAGGCGGTGGTTTGAAAGCACTCAGAGACGATATTTAGATTTGCTCATGAACATCATAACCCAATATTAACTAATCCAATTGAAATGGCCCAGGCTGTTTCACTGACACAGTGCTTTTCCAGGAAAGCTCTTTTCCAGTTACAGCACCGAGCGGGTTTAAAACCGTGCAATTATCTGAATGCAAACACTCCCACCTCCTAATGTCTGTCAACTGCCAATTCAGAAGAAGCGACATTTCCGACATTTAAAACAGATTACATTGAGGGATTTACATGAACATACATCATTATTATTACAAATCAAAATATTGTCCACAATCGGCTATTTGTTAGCGTTCAGTATGCAGTATATGTTTGTAAGGATTGTTTAGCCCAGTGTAATTACATTTGAAGTCTGAGCTGTTTATCACTGGTGTATAATATATATACACAACTCAACTCGGTATTTCTTTATTCCTAACACATAATTGCTTTGTGCACACTTTGCACTGAATCAATGAAATGAAGCCCCGCGGTTGAAGTCGCGCAGTAGCACTCGGGAGAGCTCGAGTTTAGATTCCCGAGTTTAGTTTCCCGAGTTTACATTCCCGATTTTTGATTGCCGTGTTTACATTCCCGCAGGAGCAGTGAACAGTTAAGCAGCTGAGTGTTACACAGGCCAAGTGTCTGGGTGAAAAAGACACGCTGTAGCTGGAAGCGCAGTACATCCAGAATCTTACACTGCTGATTAAATACGCGTATACTAGGCTACTTGTAGAATTACCATTTGAAAAGGTATGATGATCAGTCGGGAAATTTTATTCAAAGAAAAAAAAGATCAACTTTAATTTGTAATGTTTAAACTGTTAAACTAATACTTTAACAGCGTTGATGAACTGAACTCTTCAAATATACTAAGGATTCTTGTCACGCGCTTTGCAGGCACGCATCCCCGCTGGCTTCAGTCAGACGCGTTCTTCTTCTCATGTGATGTACACCTTGCTGTGGAAGATAGCTTATTTACACGAGGACACAATAGCTGTACTTTATCTACCTGCTATTGAAATGTACTTAATGGCGCTAATCATGCCGATACTCTTCTATCTCAATAGTGACTGACGTAACTAAACACTTGCTTATTTATGTAGTCTTCTGTTTGTTTATTTAATATTCTTTCTTTTATAACTTTCCATCCTTTGCCATTCTTTGCATAGTTTTCTTTTGTTCTCGTTCGTTTTGTGTTGGAATAGTTGGAATAGCATCGATCTACCGCCTCTCTTTTATTGTTTTTAATTAGCCTTCCTCATGTTAAAATCGCACCGCAGGGTGTGTGTGCAATGGAAGGTGCTGTATGCTGAAGAGCAGCCACGTGACAGAGAGGACTGACCAATGCGGGCGCGCGGAGCTCTATAAAAGAAACGGTCTTCTCCGCATCTTCATAGTCTGGTGATTGGGAGAGTAAAGCAAGTATCAGGCTGCTGAAGATAGACTTGCCTAGTCACCGATTACAGTATACACTGTGTGACTCGACTGAGATCAAAGCTGGGCTCAAACCCAACGGCTTAGCAAATTGACAAGGTAATTATGCTTTTTACTTGTATTTTAATCCGTATATTTTTGTTGTTAATTTTGCATTTATAAAAAGAGTTGAGTAGACTACAACAGATTTTAAGGAAGAAGTACAAATACCTACATTGCAGTAGTTTGCACTGAAGACATGCAATGTAGTTGCTTATAAACTCCTACAAAAACACTGTAAAATGATATAGTGTAGATTACCAAATGCATTATACAGTGTGCATGAAGTCATATAATGTACGGTATTTTACAAAATATATTTCAGTATATTTACACGATACTGTGCCAGCAGAAGCAGTGTAGTCTACGGGCATACCTACAGAATGACTTTTTGAGTGATAGGTTGGTACAACTATGAAAATGCATTTTATATAAAACTTAAAAACAAACTTAAAAAATAGATACATTGAGAAATATTTTAACTACTAGATTCGTTGTATGAGAAACTACAGCTTTTGCAATTTTAGTTGAAGTCTTGACTTCTAATCTATGATTGAGCTTTTGAAGTTATGGTTAATCATTTGTAATTTACTGTTCAGCCTGCAACGTTATCTAATGCTAGAGGCATTTCGGCGCTTTATTCGTGTCAGGCGCAGGTGGTTGTAATTTGTAACTCGGTACCTGTTGAGATCCAGGTGGTTTGTGCAGTTTTTTATACGCGCTGTTAGTGCCAGTGTTGCAGATTGAGATCTGGAATCTCTCTCATTGACGCAACAGTCTTGGTCATTGTCAGCTATATTCCTCGAGCACCGCAAGGTTTTATTACAGCTAGGGGTTTGAAAGCTGCATTGTTTAACAGTGCATTAGATAGCACTTACAGGTGCTTCCTACACTCCAGTTGCCTATATGTGCAACAGGCTACAAAAATACAATACAAAGGAAAAATAAACTAGATGAAATCACAACTTCATTGAGGACTAGGGTGGCATATTCTGTGCGATCTGAATTACACCTGACCACGGTTAATTGTTGTGCAGTGTGGCGCTGTAGCGAAGTTAGGGGTCGAATATAAGTGACTGTGGCACAATGCGCGGTAAAGTGCGCAGGTCACTTACACATAGGAAATCAGAAGACCGAATATTTCTTAAGTGGTTTAACGCAATTCAGTATACTGCTACCCAAAACTCTATCCAAACACAGACATGCGTTCCAGTGCGTTGCGCATTGCTGAGCGGGTTGTTAATATAGTGCCAGGTCGCGCCATTGCTTTACGCATTGCTGAGCGGGTTGTTAATATAGTGCCAGGTTGCGCATTGCTAAGCGGGTTGTTCATATAGTGCCAGGTCGCTCCAGTGCGTTGTGCGTTGTGCATTGCTCAGCTTGTAATAGGACATGCGTTTATAAAGTAATGTATATGCAAATTACAGGGTGTGTGTTTGTGAATGGGGGAGTGTATATTGAAGTTATGTGCTTGTGCATACAGTGTGTAACGGAAATTGGGGGGTCTTTAAAGAATAAAGGGCTGTTTTTAAACGGCAGTTGTGTGCCAGTCTTGTACAGTAATCTTGTACACTGTACAAGACTTGTAAGTTCCTGAAATATAAATATTATTGTTCAAATACTTTTTTTTCCTTGATGAAGTGTGTGTGTGTGATAGTGATATGGCCAGTTGTTACAATTGCTGTCTTTAACTAGGTTTTTTTTTTTCAGTGCACACAAAGGCTGTTTCTTTATTGCAAGGAAAAGTCTCCTACGTCTGCACCTTGCTAATAAATGCTGTATTTTTCTGTTTCTTTAAACAGATATCTGAGCTCTGAGATCTGTGTGCTGCATTTAAAAACCTTTGAAAAAGGAAAAACAATGGCGCTCATATCTCTACCCATCCTTGGGCCCATCTTAGTGTCCGAGAGCCTGGTCGCCGTGGCAACGTTGTGCGCAGTCTACCTGTTGCTGCAGCTCCTGCGCACAGAGATCCCAGTGGGTCTGCGCAGACCCCCCGGGCCCACACCCCTACCCCTGATCGGAAACGTGCTGGAGCTAGGAGGCAACCCCCACCTCAGCCTGACGAAGATGAGCCAGCGCTACGGAGACGTCATGCAGATCCAGATTGGCACCCGGCCTGTGGTGGTGTTGAGCGGGAATGAGACGGTGCGCCAGGCTCTCATCAAGCAAGGGGACGACTTTGCTGGACGGCCTGACCTCTACAGTTTCCAGTTCATCTCTAACGGCAAGAGCTTGACCTTCAGTAATGACCATGCCGGGGTGTGGCGAGTCCGGCGCAAGCTGGCACAGAATGCCCTTCGCTCTTTCTCCACCGTTGAAAGCCCAACCAGCAGCTACTCCTGCGTGCTTGAGGAGCACATCTCCCTGGAGGCGGAATACTTGGTGAAGCGGCTCTCTGGGGTCATGGAAGCTGATGGGAGTTTTGACCCTTTCCGCCACATTGTGGTCTCGGTGGCCAATGTCATCTGTGCCATGTGCTTCGGCCGGCGTTACAGCCACGACGACCAGGAGCTGGTAAATCTGGTGAACCTGAGCGACGAGTTCGGGCGTGTGACTGCCAGCGGCAATCCTGCCGACTTCATCCCTGCTCTCCGTATCCTGCCCAACCGCAACATGCGCGCCTTCATTGGCATCAGCAACAGATTCAACACCTTCATCCAGAACATTGTGACCGACCACTACCGCTCCTTCGACAAGGTAAGGGCTGTGCATGTGAGTGGTTGTGCTGCCGGTGAAATATGCTGGTTATGCTATACTCTAGAATACTGTAGTGTTTTGAGCATGGCAGTTTCATACTGAGAACATTACCATAGTGTTGTGAGCATACCCTACTGAGAACTATTAGCAGTTAAGATTTCTACCTACTAAAGAGTACTGTTAAGTCACAGATGCAAAACCAGAATTCCATAATCACACGCAGATCTCAGTCATTTGAAATCAAGCAAGCCATGGTGCTTCAAGCCCCCACTTGGCCATTAGCCATGATGTTCATCACTGTTCTGTTTCTCTCACCTCCAGAGCAACATTCGTGACATCACTGACTCACTGATTGAACATTGCCAGGACAAGAAGGTGGACGAGAACGCCAACATTCAGATCTCTGACGAGAAAATTGTGTCCATTGTTAATGACCTTTTTGGAGCTGGTGAGTTTTTCTCTCAATTTAATTTATCGTATTATACAGCTTATTTATTTATTTGGCAGATGCCTTTATCCAAGGTGACTTACAGGTGTTACAGGGCAGTACAGGTATACAATGCAAGATTAATATTTAAGTACAGTAAGTACAAATACAATATGAAACAGGATGCAACAAGTTAGGATTACAACAGGTTATATCTACAGTGACATATTCAAGGATAGTGCATCAGCTGAGGATGCAGTAACGTGATGCCTAGGCCAGGCAAGTGCAGTGCATAGCAGAAGGGGTATAATCAAGAGAATTTAACCATTTGTTCAAACATGCTATCTTAATAAAATCCTTAGTAATGACTTGCCTTCGGTGTTCAATCCCCTGTGCTTTAGCACATCTCAGCACATACCAGGTTGTTGTGTGTTCCATGAGCTGACGTGGTACCCCTTGTCACTTCATTTCCAGGCTTTGATACAATTAGCACTGCTCTCTCCTGGTGCTTAATGTACTTGGTGTCCCACCCTGATATCCAGAAGAAGATCCACCAGGTATTAGGTAAGTCTATCTAGCACCTTTTTTGCATCTTTTTTTCTGTACAAAACAGCAACACATTAAGGCCACAAAGCAACCTCCCAGTCCCTCATCTTTAACTAGTAGGCCACACAGCACCATTCTCAATCGTTTAGCTCTAAACAATAGGCCACACTGCTTCCCTCCCAGTCACTCGGCATTAACCAATAGGCCACACTGCCTCCCAGTCCCCCAGCTCTAACCCCTAGACCACACTGACTCCCAGTCCCTCAGCTCTACCCACTAGACCACACTGCCTCCATCCCAGTCCCTCAGCTCTAACCCCTAGACCACACTGCCTCCCAGTCCCTCAGCTCTAACCACTAGACCAAACTGCCTCCCAGTCCCTCAGCTCTACCCACTAGACCACACTGACTCCCAGTCCCCCAGCTCTACCCACTAGACCACACTGACTCCCAGTCCCCCAGCTCTACCCACTAGACCACACTGCCTCCCAGTCCCTGTGCTCTACCCACTAGACCACACTGCCTCCCAGTCCCTCAGCTCTGCCCACTAGACCACACTGCCTCCCTGTCCCTCAGCTCTAACCACTAGGTCACACTCCATTTGCTGACTTCTTTCTCTTCCTCTGCAGATGAGCATGTGGGCAGGGAGCGTAGCCCCAGACTCTCGGATAGACCCAGCCTGCCGTATGTAGAGGCCTTCATCCTGGAGACCTTCCGCCACTCCTCCTTCCTCCCTTTCACCATCCCTCACTGGTAAGCCCCACTCTGCTAACTCTTTCAGTTCATCCCAGTTCCCCTTGGCAGACAGTTTTGTTTGCTGTGAACACATGTTCTAAAAGTGCTGGTTCTTTCCTCATTTCAGCACGACGAAGGACACGGCTCTCAATGGCTTTTACATTCCCAAGGACACGTGTATCTTTGTGAACCAGTGGCAGGTCAACCACGACCCGTAAGTTACCTTACCAAAATCTCCCATGCTTTCTTCAGTCTTTTTGCAGCAGGTACATTTTCTACAATGAAACGTATTGTAACTAATTATATAAACCTTGTATCACCCAAGGTCATCAAATGTGCAGCTATGGTCAAATGTTTTGCATCACCCTACAGAATTAATGTTGCTTCATGAAGTCATTGCATATCACTTAGTAGTTTTCTATATGCTTAATGAAAAATAGACAAATTGAAAAAAATCAACATGTCAATCTAACATGAAATACTGTATTATGGCTTCTGCTAGACTTTTACGATATCATTTAGTCATTTCTTTGATTGCATTATGTCAAATAAAATATCTAAATTATGTTCATATAGTTTGTTATAGATTGTGTCAGTCCTAAAATTGTAGATGATGCAAAACCTTTGCCCATAACTGTAGACCCATACAGTGCCACAGTGCTTGTTTAGCTGCAGTGCCAAGCTGAGAGAGGTTCTTTGGAAGTGATGCTAACCTGCACTTGGGTGTTTCCTCAGGAGTCTGTGGAAGGATCCCTCCACCTTCTCTCCAGAGCGCTTCCTGAATGCAGAGGGCACTGGTATCAACAAGGCTGAGTCGGAGAAGGTCATGGTGTTCGGGTTGGGGAAGAGGCGCTGCATTGGCGAGTCTATCGGCCGCAGTGAAGTCTTCCTCTTCCTGGCTGTGCTCCTGCAGCGGCTGGAGTTTCGCAGCCTGCCTGGCCAGAAGCTGGACCTCACCCCCGAGTACGGACTCACAATGAAGCACAAGCGATGCCAACTCAGCGCCTCTCTGCGCTACCGCCACGGAGCCGACTCCGAGGAGTGAGACACTGCCCTCCATGGAAACACAGCACGATGCGTGCCAGGGACACCAATCCGCTGCTCCACTCACCTCAACACTGCGGCTAGCTGCTCTGTTAAGTTTTCTGTGCCTTTTACAATTAACTTTTGAGCCTAATGATCAATGTTTTTTGCAACAATACCTGCTTTTAAGCAACTTTTCTCAAGGTGGAGAATGAGAGGAACGCAACAGACAGATTATGTTTTTAAAAACATAGTTCGCCTTCTTTAACAGAGCTACAGTGGCTAACCATTGGAAATCTAAAACTCCAAGTACAAACACTGGTAACTGGTCTAGATGGTCATGACTTTAAGTCCTGTTAGAATGTATCAGGTAATGTTATACATTTGTTGACAGGAGATTCTAATCAGTTGAGATACATGCTGTAATGTTTATCAGCTAGGCAGTTTTTCTATTACGCAATGCACAGTGGTTATTTCTACTTGCTGCTTGAGGTTTAAAGGGGGACGTGGGGTCAATGAAAGCAAGATCAGTCTGAGCCATGGACTTATCAAATCTCAAACATGTAAAAGCTGTTTTACCTGGCTTTAACTTCCTTACCTTTTACCATTTTGAGCTCAGATGGCTAGATAACCAGTATCCAACTCCAGTAGTTCACATAGAAGCAATGTTTTTTTACACTTCTGTTCCCCAGACATTGCTCCCTGTACTTGTAGCAAAGTTGTCTGATCCATTATGGAGAACAAGGATCCAGTTGGTTGCCAAATAGCTGAAGCAACCCTCTGGGTGAAGAGCAGTATATTATATACCCAGTGACGTTACTGTTTGAATAAGGAGTGCCTTTGGATTGGATGAGATGTGTGGGAGAGCTCACACCCAGCTAGCACATAACCCCAGCATCCTGGATACTGAGCCATTTCTTAGGGGTGGCTTTTAGCAAAACATTTGGCAGCACTTCCTGACCGGTGATTATTCCCAGTGCTGTGGCGATGTTCAATCAAACTCGCCATTCTACTTAATAAGCTAGGCACTACCACTCCATGGACTGGAATTGGCTGCTTTAGATGTATTTCTACGGTAAATGTACTCCAATAAGGATATAATAAGATAAAAACAAACTCTAACACCAGTACATGAACACAACAAAACACTGTCAATACCAAACAAACCACAACATTCTACCTGCAGATTTGTCACCAGAAACCCTCAATAGAATTACAGCCTTGTTATGCACAGTTGGGTGTACACTGTTTCTTATAATTATCAGTAAGAAAGTCATTTTGTAATTTAAACATACACATGAAGGATTTTGCTGAACTGATCATGAATTCAGCTTTTATTTTGTAAATGTACAAGCTATTTGAATCTATTTGTCAGATGCATCTGTATGTAACAAGCTATTTTCACATTGTTGGTATTTTTAACAAAGTCCAAATGTATCCCGAGAGAACACTTGTTTTAATTGTGTACACATTTAATCTCTGAGATAATAAAAAGCTATTGGATGTATAACTCCTTGTCATCTTTTTGTATTATTAATGCAAGTCAGTTAGTATGTGGAAACTCCATGAGCAAACCGGGGCACACAGTCCACCAGCTCAACAGGGAACAGCTTGTGCTGTGCAGTGCACAACCTGCCCCGAATATACTGACATCAGTGGCCTTGCTAAACAGGCCATCAATGAACTGGGCTTGACAACCAATTCAAACCTACCATATGTAGCACACACTTTTGTAAAACTGCAAATGGAATACCCGGCAAGTATTCTATAATATCAAAGGGCCAATGTAATGAATAACCCAGAACTTTGTGAGATTAAGATATTTCTCCAAGCTGAAGATGGGCAGAATTTAAAGAGTAAGTAGTAGGGTTCCACGTGTTGCTACAACTGTTTAAATAACGCACCTGTAATTTGTCTTTTCATTGTTAACATCCTGACAACTTTTTACACTTATAACTTTAAAGTCTGTTTCATTAGAACATAAGAACATAAGAAAGTTTACAAACGAGAGGAGTCCATTCGGCCCATCTTGCTCGTTTGTTTGTTAGTAGCTTATTGATCCCAGAATCGCATCAAGCAGCTTCTTGAAGGATCCCAGGGTGTCAGCTTCAACAACATTACTGGGGAGTTGGTTCCAGTCCCTCACAAAGCTCTTTTGAAAATGGCCGCCTAATGCACTGGGGTTTGAGATCTGTCCTCTAAATCTGCAGGAAGAGCGATTTAAAAAAATAAATGTGCTCTGGCTTTTCTGTTCTGTACCACATCATGGATCGTTATTGCTGTGTTACCTGTTTGACAATGTGGGCAATAATTCTATCAGTGCACTAGAGCGACCATTTTGAAAAGAGCTTTGAAACAGACTTTATGTATAAAAAGCTGTGAGGATGTTAACAATGAAAAGAAAAATGACAGGTACGTTATTTAAGCAGTTGAAACAGGTGGGGTCGTGGAACACCATATTTTTGGGAACCCTGCTAATTACTCTAAGATTCTTTATGTGTTCCAGACTGTGGCGGATGGTGCTTTGCAAACCCAATAGTGCTAAATCTGGATTACAGGTTAATCTGGAGTGTAACCAAGTCTTCTTCAAGTGTTTATCATAGATTCCTATCCCTTATAAAAGTGTCCCATAGTAAAGCATAGTGAAAGCATGATAAAGCATAGTTAAGCATTGTAAAGCCCAGAGATGTATGGTAAAGCACTTTGAAAACAATGAAAACCATGCATAGTATAACCATTGGAAAATTTGTGAAAGTTTGTGACATGGTTTTTTTCATAGTTATTGAATGATGCAAACTAAATCCCGTTTACCGTTTGACCTATTCTTTACAATGCATGACACACTTGTGGCACATGATGGCCACATGAAACTGAATTTGAGTTTAAAGCAAAACAAAACAGGCTTTTAGAGTCTCAGACTGTATTTAAAAAAGAAAATGTAACCAAATCTTCTTCTTGATTCATTATTGGCTAAAAATCTAAAGTTACTTCAGCCCCTTGGCCCTGGAACTTCCAGAAGTATTTCAAACCAAGATCAGGACCTCCCTTTGGTCACTCTAACTGTACCAGACAGAGATTCCTAACACATGGTCCTTGAAATACCTTCAAAATACTGCATCTCCCACACCCCACACCATTCCACTGCAACACAGCACACAACAAAGAATCTCAGCAAACACAAACTGGGTCCTTAGTTACTATTTATCTACCAATTCTGAAGAATATTCAATATTGTTCACTGCTAATATGTATTATTATTATTATTATTATTATTATTATTATTTATTTCTTAGCAGACGCCCTTATCCAGGGCGACTTACAATTGTTACAAGATATCACATTATACATTATTTCACATTATACAGATATCACATTATTTTACATACAATTACCCATTTTTACAGTTGGGTTTTTACTGGAGCAATCTAGGTAAAGTACCTTGCTCAAGGGTACAACAGCAGTGTCTCCCACTGGGGATTGAACCCAGAGCCCTAACCACTACTCCACAATATGTAGCAACAAAATGTAGCATCAAATGCCTTTGTGCAATTTATCAATAACTCAAAAAGTTCACAGCATCATAATGTCAGAAAATCAAGAAAAGTCAATTTTCTAGATTCAGTTATTCATACAAATAAGGCATGTGGGGCTCAAGTTCCACTGCTCTATTCTTGAGTTCCACTGCTCTACTCTTGAGTTCCAGTGCTCTACCCAGGAATGCCACTGCTCTACTCTTGAGTTCCACTTCTGTACCCGGGAATGCCACTGCTCTACTCTTGAGTTCCACTGTTCTACCCAGGAATGCCACTGCTCTACTCAGGAGTTCCACTGCTCTATTCTTGAGTTCCACTGCTCTACTTAGGAGTTCTTCTGCTCTGCTCTTGAGTTCCACTGCTCTACTCTTGAGTTCCACTGCTCTACTCAGGAGTTCCACTGCTCTATTCTTGAGTTCCACTGCTCTTCTTTTGCACACACAAGACCCAGCCTGGAACCCTGTTCTACATCCTAGACTCCTCCCAAGATATGGCACACTTGAGCTAGAATTACCCCAAATTTTAAATAAAGATATGCACAAGTAAATCACACAAATTGTGTCCAAAATATTATGCACAGTATAACGGAATTATATCGTGTGCTGTGTCTCTTTGAAATGCCAGTTAAGGTCATTTTGAAGTACGCCTAAGAATGTTATAAGCATTCACAGAATCCTATTCGATTTCAATATGCAGTTCATCTGATACGGATAGTGCTGTATTATGCTATTACAATGTTACTTGTCAGAATGTATCATTTGCACCAAAAGTACAGTGCCTTGCGAAAGTATTCGGCCCTGTGACAGGATGGCTGGGTGGACAGAGACTCGGAGACAGTAAAACTGCAGTTTAAGCGCTGCCGCGCATTTTTAATAAACACAAAATAAAAAGGTTTAACAAAAACAATCACGAACCACAAAAATGAAAAACACAAAACCCTCACCCAAGCAGTGCTATCACGGTGAGTTCTTTTTAAACAAACATTTCAGGCCCCTGTGTCTCTCTCCCAGGCTCCCTTATATACCATGTGGCCAGGGTTGATTGAGAACTAATAATTCAATCAACACCTGGCTACATTCTGCACATGTATTTGGCAGGGATAGGAATTAACCCTATTCCTGCCAACCACCACCACAAACACACCCAAGACAACCAGGGCTGGAATCTTAATTTCCAGCCCTGCCATATCTAACACACACTTCCATATTTACACATTATTATTATTATTATTATTTATTTCTTAGCAGACGCCCTTATCCAGGGCGACTTACAATTTTTACAAGATATCACATTATTTTTACATACAATTCCCCATTTATACAGTTGGGTTTTTACTGGAGCAATCTAGGTAAAGTACCTTGCTCAAGGGTACAGCAGCAGTGTCCCCTACCAGGGATTGAACCCACGACCCTCCAGTCAAGAGTCCAAAGCCCTAACCACTAGTCCACACTGCTGCACATTCAGGGCTTCTGCCCTGCCACACACCCTCCCCCTTAGAATGGACCCCCAGGGTCCATTCGACCACCCTCTTATTCCCCACAAACACATGGGTGGGTGGGAGGGAACGCTGGGGCTCAGCCGGCCTCTGTCAAACATCAGACGGACAGGGTTGCGTTTACCTACTTGCCTACCCTGCCGTCTGATGCCAGCTGGCCCCAACATTAACTCCATGCCCTTCTCTGGGCTTCTGTCAGGGGACGCCATTTTAACCCCCATGATGACCCCTGGGCTGTTATAAAGGGGTGCCCGTTTAACCCCTGGCCTACCCCTTAACCCCAGTGTCCCCTCTGTCCATTTGTGGGTCCCTGCTGACAGATTGCAAGGTTGGCAATGGAACAGGACCCTCCGGCGACGGCAAGCAGGAGACCCCAGGCGACAGCTGCAGCAGCGGACCCTCGGGAGGCAACGGCGGCAGCAGCGGACCCTCGGGAGGCGACGCCGGCAGCAGCGGACCCTCGGGAGGCGACGGCGGCAGCAGCGGACCCTCGGGAGGCGACGGCGGCAGCAGCGGACCCTCGGGAGGCGACGGCGGCAGCAGCGGACCCTCGGGAGGCGACGCCGGCAGCAGCGGACCCTCGGGAGGCGACGGCGGCAGCAGCGGACCCTCGGGAGGCGACGGCGGCAGCAGCGGACCCTCGGGAGGCGACGGCGGCAGCAGCGGACCCTCGGGAGGCGACGCCGGCAGCAGCGGACCCTCGGGAGGCGACGGCGGCAGCAGCGGACCCTCGGGAGGCGACGGCGGCAGCAGCGGACCCTCGGGAGGCGACGCCGGCAGCAGCGGACCCTCGGGAGGCGACGGCGGCAGCAGCGGACCCTCGGGAGGCGACGGCGGCAGCAGCGGACCCTCGGGAGGCGACGCCGGCAGCAGCGGACCCTCGGGAGGCGACGGCGGCAGCAGCGGACCCTCGGGAGGCGACGGCGGCAGCAGCGGACCCTCGGGAGGCGACGGCGGCAGCAGCGGACCCTCGGGAGGCGACGGCGGCAGCAGCGGACCCTCGGGAGGCGACGGCGGCAGCAGCGGACCCTCGGGAGGCGACGGCGGCAGCAGCGGACCCTCGGGAGGCGACGGCGGCAGCAGCGGACCCTCGGGAGGCGACGGCGGCAGCAGCGGACCCTCGGGAGGCGACGGCGGCAGCAGCGAACCCTCGGGAGGCGACGCCGGCAGCAGCGGACCCTCGGCGACCCCAGGCGAAGCAGGACCCCCGACAGCGACCCTAGGAGAAGCAAAGGAGACACAAGAAACCCCAGGCGAGGCGGACGTCGGGAGGGAAGCCCCTGGCCATGAAGGCGGCAGCAGGAGCTCCACTTCTCCCAGTGGTGGTGGTAGAGGTAGCTCCTGCTCCTCTACTCTTAACGGCAAAGGCGGCAGGGGCTCCTCCCCTTCTGGCTGCGAAGGCAGCAGGTGCTCCTCCCCTTCTGGCTGCGAAGGCGGCAGGGGCTCCTCCCCTTCTGGCTGCGAAGGTGGCAGTGGCTCCTCCCCTTCTCTCAGCAGCACTACCGGTGGCTGCTGAAGGTAATCTACTACTTGCCCTCGTCCCCCCCAAAACATTTCGGGGGGGTGAGGCCTTAGCTCCTCCATCAGGGGATCGTCCCCCCCTGTAAATTGCCGTGGCAACGGTACTAGGCACGGCCATGGCTCTTCCTCCTGAGACAGCAGTTCTTCTGCCTCGCTCTGGACCTCAAGCTCCTCCCACTCTAGGTGTCTGTGTCCTCTTCCCGGTCATGGCAGTTGGCCTCCGCATGCCCGTACTCCATGCAAATAGAGCACATGGGTGCACCGGCCCGGGCCAACTGGGACTGTTCCGCCTCCCACCGCTCTCTATGGATCCGGTCAACCACCCTGCCCATGGCATCCAAAGCCCCTTTAAGTGCTGGATAGTGTCCACGGATCCCCTTGAGCTGGGCTTCTGAGGTAAGGTGGACGAAATCCACCAGCATCTCCACGTGGATGGCCCCCAGGTATTTCCTTCCCTCCGTTTCCAGCCACAGGGGAGTCCTGGGGTCCAGAATCCAGGCCAAGGAGATGTCCATTTTATTTAATTTTTTTTTTTTTTTTTTTTTTTTTTCCCTCACACACACAAAAAAAAAAAATATCTATATATATATATATATAAAGAAATACTTGCAGCCCTGCTCCGAGTCTCTTGGAGGCGCTTCAATCCCACGAAGACACCATATGTGACAGGATGGCTGGGTGGACAGAGACTCGGAGACAGTAAAACTGCAGTTTAAGCGCTGCCGCGCATTTTTAATAAACACAAAATAAAAAGGTTTAACAAAAACAATCACGAACCACAAAAATGAAAAACACAAAACCCTCACCCAAGCAGTGCTATCACGGTGAGTTCTTTTTAAACAAACATTTCAGGCCCCTGTGTCTCTCTCCCAGGCTCCCTTATATACCATGTGGCCAGGGTTGATTGAGAACTAATAATTCAATCAACACCTGGCTACATTCTGCACATGTATTTGGCAGGGATAGGAATTAACCCTATTCCTGCCAACCACCACCACAAACACACCCAAGACAACCAGGGCTGGAATCTTAATTTCCAGCCCTGCCATATCTAACACACACTTCCATATTTACACATTCAGGGCTTCTGCCCTGCCACAGGCCCCCTTGAACTTTGCGACCTTTTGCCACATTTCAGGCTTCAAACATAAAGATATGAAACTGTAATTTTTTGTGAAGAATCAACAACAAGTGGGACACAATCATGAAGTGGAACGAAATTTATTGGATATTTCAAACTTTTTTAACAAATAAAAAACTGAAAAATTGGGCGTGCAAAATTATTCAGCCCCTTTACTTTCAGTGCAGCAAACTCTCTCCAGAAGTTCAGTGAGGATCTCTGAATGATCCAATGTTGACCTAAATGACTAATGATGATAAATAGAATCCACCTGTGTGTAATCAAGTCTCCGTATAAATGCACCTGCACTGTGATAGTCTCAGAGGTCCGTTTAAAGCGCAGAGAGCATCATGAAGAACAAGGAACACACCAGGCAGGTCCAAGATACTGTTGTGGAGAAGTTTAAAGCCGGATTTGGATACAAAAAAGATTTCCCAAGCTTTAAACATCCCAAGGAGCACTGTGCAAGCGATAATATTGAAATGGAAGGAGTATCAGACCACTGCAAATCTACCAAGACCTGGCCGTCCCTCTAAACTTTCAGCTCATACAAGGAGAAGACTGATCAGAGATGCAGCCAAGAGGCCCATGATCACTCTGGATGAACTGCAGAGATCTACAGCTGAGGTGGGAGACTCTGTCCATAGGACAACAATCAGTCGTATACTGCACAAATCTGGCCTTTATGGAAGAGTGGCAAGAAGAAAGCCATTTCTTAAAGATATCCATAAAAAGTGTCGTTTACAGTTTGCCACAAGCCACCTAAGAGACACACCAAACATATGGAAGAAGGTGCTCTGGTCAGATTAATCCAAAATCGAACTTTTTGGCAACAATGCAAAACGTTATGTTTGGCGTAAAAGCAACACAGCTCATCACCCTGAACACACCATCCCCACTGTCAAACATGGTGGTGGCAGCATCATGGTTTGGGCCTGCTTTTCTTCAGCAGGGACAGGGAAGATGGTTAAAATTGATGGGAAGATGGATGGAGCCAAATACAGGACCATTCTGGAAGAAAACCTGATGGAGTCTGCAAAAGACCTGAGACTGGGACGGAGATTTGTCTTCCAACAAGACAATGATCCAAAACATAAAGCAAAATCTACAATGGAATGGTTCACAAATAAACATATCCAGGTGTTAGAATGGCCAAGTCAAAGTCCAGACCTGAATCCAATCGAGAATCTGTGGAAAGAACTGAAAACTGCTGTTCACAAATGCTCTCCATCCAACCTCACTGAGCTCGAGCTGTTTTGCAAGGAGGAATGGGCAAAAATTTCTCTCTCGATGTGCAAAACTGATAGAGACATACCCCAAGCGACTTACAGCTGTAATCGCAGCAAAAGGTGGCGCTACAAAGTATTAACTTAAGGGGGCTGAATAATTTTGCACGCCCAATTTTTCAGTTTTTTATTTGTTAAAAAAGTTTGAAATATCCAATAAATTTCGTTCCACTTCATGATTGTGTCCCACTTGTTGTTGATTCTTCACAAAAAATTACAGTTTCATATCTTTATGTTTGAAGCCTGAAATGTGGCAAAAGGTCGCAAAGTTCAAGGGGGCCGAATACTTTCGCAAGGCACTGTACATATTGTATAAATGAAGGATGTCCTGATTTTAGTAAAAAGAACACAGCATGAACAATAGACTAGGGGTTAAAGGCACTTTAACCTACACATGAAATGTCATTAATATTCTCATTCTCTATCCTGCTTTAGATAATCATTTACCTTGCTTTCTGAACTATTCCATCTAAAATGTCATTTTTCAATCTGTTCTAAACGTTGAATTCCTGAAGTTAGGTGGTTTGATCACTTGGGTGTGAATTTACTCACAGATGCATACCCCTAGTGGCCATGTATAAAACCACCCCAGAATTTTTGATGGAACAGTAATTGGAATGTCGTGTATGTATTGTAGCATGCACAGGGGTAGGGGTCAGGGCTGGTAGGTGACGCAATCAAATATGAAGACATAAGCCCAATACCAGCTCCTGCAAGGGAGCCTGGCTCTTTTGTACAGTGGTATTGGTGCTATATACCAGCTCCTGCAAGGGAACCTGGCTCTTTTGTACAGTGGTATTGATGCTATATACCAGCTCCTGCAAGGCAGCCTGGCTCTTTTGTACAGTGGTATTGGTGCTATATACCAGCTCCTGCAAGGGAGCCTGGCTCTTTTGTACAGTGGTATTGATGCTATATACCAGCTCCTGCAAGGGAGCCTGGCTCTTTTGTACAGTGGTATTGATGCTATATACCAGCTCCTGCAAGGGAGCCTGGCTCTTTTGTACAGTGGTATTGATGCTATATACCAGCTCCTGCAAGGGAGCCTGGCTCTTTTGTACAGTGGTATTGGTGCTATATACTAGCTCCGGCAAGGGATCCTGGCTCTTTTGTACAGTGGCATTGGTGCTATGGTTCAAAGGAGATCCCAAGTTCGCGTCTGACCCCCGCCTGTGAGAAGCCCCTGCTTGTAGGAACCGAGGCTCACCACAGTATTATTTGTTATGCAAATGATTTTCCAGACATATATTATTAAATGCATAAAAGTTGCTTCCCTATTACAAGTCCGATTTAGTCACAATGGGTAAGACAGGTAATACAAATTACCGCTGGTGGTATTTCAGCAGTTTGAAATTATTGTTATATTGTTAGAATTATTGTTGTATGGGCCGTTTTAGATGGATAAATGAAATACTGGATAAAAGTCAGGGCCCTTGCGTGAATACCCGTGAGCCACGGCAACTGCAATTACCTGTGGCAACTCATACTGCGAGGACGGCTGGCAACATTGCAGGACACCTCCACTCCTCGACAGCCGCAACACGGAGCAGAGAAGGCAAGGGAGAGGAAGTGAGGTAAGCAGCCATGAGGCCTTCAGGAAGTAGCGGACAGAGAGAGAAAGCAGGCGTTACACAAGACCAAGGCTTCAGACGTTTAAAAAGACGCTCGAAACGGCTAATTCAATAAAACTCAAACTTTCATTACGAAAAGTGAACAACAGGAGCAGGTAACCCATTTATAACCACGGATTTCAAACACGGGGTGAACAACACGGTGCGGGGAGAACATGGAAATAAACACTGGAAAGTTTAAAATATATATATATATATATATATATATATATATATATATATATATATATATATATATATTATATTTGTTATCGCTATATATTTATATGACCGTTTCAGCTACAAATATGCCCTGAATGAACAACATTACAACTGGGTTCTCGGGTTGCATTTATTGCGTTGTTTTTTTCATTATTAATTTGGAATTTGTTTTTGAGAAGATGTACACAACTTAAGGACGGACAGTATTATGTAGGCCTCGCACCGGGAGTTTTTTTTTTGTATTACTTAACTAGTGAGGTGTCCTTAGCAGTATTTTGTATTGTTTTAACGGTACAACAATAAACACATGATGGTAGTACCGCCGCTAGTTTCTTGCTGCCAGTGACGATATCGAAGCGGGAGCGGTGCGTGTGATTGTTGGATTACAAACTGAATTGTAAAGATATACAGCGGACGAATTGTTTCCACTTAAGTCTGCATTCTCATTTGTTATTTATAATTCTTACAGCATTTCTGCATTCCTTGACTGTACAGGGATATTACAGCAATAGTAACAGCTGGAAATAGGTTTTGATAACTCGAAAATATATACTTCTGTTTACTGTGTCCAAGCTTCATACATTTCTTCAGTGTGTGCTATACTATGAGGGGATCTGTGTTGCCGAGATAGCGGTAACCGCGTAGCCCTGTTTCTGTGGAAAATGTAACAAACATACTGAGTGTACATCCAAAAACATACAGAAAGCAATCATTATTACTTCCTGCAGATAGAGGGACGGAGGGGAGGGTTAAAGGTTAGCCAAATGCTAAACCTCAACGTTTAACAATTGTCTAAAATATGCAAACCAAATATAGATGTGAAGCCTTAGTTTTTACGTAGTAGTAAGTGTACAGAGTAAACCAATTGTCATGTGCAGCATTTGTTCACTGTTTATCCCTATACTATTAAATGCTATGCATATCCAGTCTATACACAGATTATATTGTAGGCAGCACTCCATATAAAGTGAGGGAAGTTCATATGGCTTTTCTAATAGGTTACAAACACTCAATATGATAGTTTTAAATGTGTTTTAATACTGAAGTTAAACGTTTAGGAAAATAATTGTCAACCCCTTGTATAAAACCTGAAAGGACTCGAATTGCTGTGTATTGGGAGTCTGACTTCCATTCCTGGGTTGTCTCTTTCTGGAGTTCAGTTGCTGACAGGATGGCTGCCGACTGGCTGGGGAGCCTGGTTTCTATAAACTGCGGGGAGACACTAGGAGTGTACCAGGGGAAGGTGTCGTCTGTGGACCAGGGCAGCCAGACCATCTCTCTCAGGCAGCCCTTTCACAACGGAATGAAGTGCCCTGTGCCAGAAGTCACGTTCAGGTGAGGCCTCTGCTGTGTTATACCAACACACTGTTATACTAAGTACTGCCTACTGATCGTATATTTCCTCCAATAAACACTGCCAGGCCCACTTCATGCTATCTGCTTATTTTTGAAAAGAACAAATGGGGGGAAATAGTATAGGGTTGTTCCAGCTCAAGTGAACCAAATTCCAGGGAGGTGTTCCTTCCATTTCTGGTGTGATTGAGAAAATGGTTCTGGGATAGGTTATCTGTGTGCATAATTTTAAAGATGGTTTCAAGGGTGTTAATGACGTAAAAGGGTAACCCCCGTTGGCCCACTTGAATGACCTAGATTAGCGTTTCCGCTAGGAAAAACTACTGCCTGTCACAGTGACTGGTCACTAAATGTTTCACCAGTCACAATGCGTAACAAGTCTGTCCATTCTTAAAGCGATACACATGCATGAAATTCTGGAGATTTAAATAGGCCGATGTGAAAAAGTTAAACTTAGCAGCAGCCTTATTTTTTGTTATTAAGCAGGACATGAAAGAACATAGTTTATAACAATTTGTTTTTAAAAGTTGAAATATTTTTTCTTATTTAACATTCATGTTTTGTTTGATAATTTCAAATTCAAATATTTGACACAATAGTTCTTGGCGTATCTGAAACGACCAGTATAATGTCAGCATGGATGATAGCATTACTCAACTAGGCACCCCCCACTGCTCTTAATATTAAAGGAGATCAAGTGCTGCAGAAGTTGAGAACCTATCAGGTTCTTAAATTCATAAATCATAATTAGGTCTTCTGATATTCTGTTTTAAAAAATGAAATCGAGGTATAACCAATAAAAACCAGAAAAATACTGGAAATGGTTACTCAGTTCAAATTGACTTCACCCCTTTCCCATTTAAAATAAATAAATAAATAAAAAAGTAACTACCTTTCCAGGTGCAGCTGGCCAATGTCCCTTCTTCCTGACTTGTATCTATCATTGATTCGTTCTGTATACACACAACTACCGAGTTGCAGCAAATTCCTACATTTATGTTGGAGACTCCGCTTGCAAGATTTAAAACGAGATTACGAGGCTTGTTTGCAAGATTTAAAGCTGTTTTAGAATTAAGATACAGAGGATTTAAAACAGAATTGCAAATTGTGGCAAAATGTTTAAAAAATGCCTACACAAAAAACCCCATAAGAATGTGCCTGTGACCATAAGGATTTCGTTGTGGAAGACAGCAAAGGAAAGAAGGTACAACTTAAGTGTACAAGTGCTGTCGAGTTACCATACATATTTTGACAGAAAAAAACACTCAAGCATTTTGGAAAGTAACTGAAAACACACATTTCATACAGTATATAAAAAGCGAAAGCGCCGAAAAAAACGATTTACGTAAAACTTGAAAATAGCCAAAAATAAGCACGTAAAAATGAAAAAAAAACCCGAAGCGCTAATCACAATGAATGTTTTGGTCTCAATTATATTTGTCTACGGAGTTCCCCAAGCTAATTAACTTGTTTATTCAATATTGCAAACTATGCGTGCTCTGCTCACCGTGCCAGAACACTAAGCTCTAGGAAAGTGCTAAGTGAAGTCCTGCTTTCTTTAGATTTTTTTTATTTAATTAATTTTTTTTTTTTAAATACATCAACTTAATTCATATCAAATTTAACTCGAGGGGAGCTAACTTTTTTAAAAATATATTTAGTGCGATCAGCTAGAAGTATGGAGATTTAAATGACCACATTTATTTTTTACTTTATAGCCACGGTCATTTTGGGGGGGGGGGGGGGGACTTACACAACCAGAACTACCATCAATTCTGCCTAGAATTGACAAGCAACCAGTAGAGCCTTAAACTTAAAAGTATTACTATAGTACAGCTAAATAAACAGCGAAAAAAAGTCCTTTCTACTTCTGAGCCATTTATTTCTGTCTGCAGCCGCTAACATCTTTCAAACACAGTTGTTTATGCTTTGGAAGCAGTCAGCAAGAAAGCCTGAAATGTATTTCTGTCAAAACAAGCAACTGTACACCCAGGTGATTATGTGAAAGGGGCACATCTCCGTACAGCTTCAGTCCTCTCCATACCAAGCATTCCCAGGTTCATGTTGGAAAACAGCGGGAACTACAACATGGAGTATGAGCTTGTAACATTCTGATGCTCGAACCTCACATAATGCAGCTGCATTACCTGCACGATTAAAAAGAGTCTTGACAAACCCTTCACGTGTAAAGGATGCGAGTGCCTGTGTCCAAGAGCCTTGAATATAAATTCCATTGTATTGCACTGTCTACAAATGCACGTCCCCTCTTCCTTCCTCCAGTGCCATGGACATCAAGGAGCTGAAGATCCTGGAGATCCCTGGTGGTGGAGCCCCAGCAGGGCAGACAGACGCGGGCTCCACTGCCCACAACGGGAGGAGCACCAAAGGGCCCGGCAGTGCCCCCATGGCAGTGCCTCGCAAAGGTGAGCTGAGAGCACAAGAGGAGCTCCTCTCGCCACAGCAGTGTTCAAAAAGCTACGGGGATCGCCACCTAGAGGCACTCGGCCTGGCCAAAGGCTTTCGCCGGCGGCACAACTCCTGTAAGTACCACTGGCAGTGAGGTGGGAGGGGGGTTGGTAGCTCAGGGAGCACCTGAAATCCCTGTAAAGGTTTTTGTGTCTAGGGAGGTTGTGACCTGGTTTTATTGAAGACTGACTTGAAACATTTTCAGCCAGTACTGTGTGTGAGGATGCTTTTCTATGAACATAGACCTGCTCTTTCTACCAGCACCTGTATGGAGTGTGGGTGCTGTTTTGTTAAGAATAATTGCTGGTGTCCACCTCATTTATAAAACTCTGCATCTAATAAGGAAAATGTTGCACCTTTTTGAAGCAACAAAAGCTGGCACCCTATTCTGAGCTTCTAGAATTGAGTGTTGATCGTTATCTTGGGTTTAATTTCAAGTTTAAAAATTACACATTTATACCTGAAAGAAAGGTAAGCAAACTGAGAACTTTGTTTCCCCTTTTCACTTGGTATGCAAGCTGCTTATGATCAGCTGTTTTTGACATTGTCTGTTTTCGGTAAAAACTAAACTAAATTAAACTTTAAAATCAAAAAACCAAACTGCATTTATGCAGCCAAGGGAATATGACATACCATTATTACACACATTGTTTTTTTTTTATGTGACAGATGAACTCATAACCTTTGCATCCCTACTTTTGACTGCAACACAAATAGAAAGTAGATTGCTGTAAAATAATCCTCATATGAGGCATTGCAGTTATCCTGCGCATGCATTTTCAATCAAGCAATCCTTTTTTTATAGCACCTTTCATAGTGGACCACCATCACAAAGTGCTTTACAAGATGCAACAATAAGAAAATCCATAATACTTTAAATACAGAGAAATGCATAATACATGATATACAGTAAAAAAACAATGCATAATGCAATACAGTGAAAAATGCATAATACATGCTATAGTAGCATAAACAGGAAGTGTATTCTGCTACTAAGGAAGTGCAGTACAACCTCGGAGTTACGAACCCTTTGGGAATATGGAGTCTGTTCAGAAGACTGAAATGTCTAATTCTGGACATGAGTTTTCAATGGTTTTAATAAATGTGTACACCTGCTTTCTGCACCCTCAATCTGGCAAATTCACACTGGTTATGTAGTGTGAAACGGGCGGCGTCTAAATATACTGTGTTTTAAGGCTGAAACGAAGGGTACGTTTTGACCTTCGAAGGTTCCGAACACATTACCGAAGGAAGGTTCGAACCTTCAGTGGTACTCATTTGCATAATTTACTGGTAACGTCACCATAGCTGCTTGTTTATATTTGATTGAAAATCCTATTTTCCAGGTAATCCATATAAATGGAATAAAACATTCACATGTAGTTTAAAAATACATTGTATAGCGCAGTAATCATGTTTTTTCATTTTAAATAAAAAACAAACACGTTTATTTACACAGAATTGATGCTGCTTGCGATATATACAGTAAGCTTACATTGCAGCAGACTTAGGCATAACAAAGCTTTATTTAACAGTCATCATTCCAAGCAGGTTATCAGTCACATTTTACTTCTAAAATATTAATAGTAATACTAATGATAATATGAACTTCCCTTGTCAAGTGACCCTGGAGGTTGGTTGTGCCTCCATGGTACATCAACAGTTGTTTGCACAGTTTACATTCAACTTTTTTTTTTGATTGTCTAGGCATTTGACAAAACTATCCCAAACAGCAGAGGGGTTTGAAGACATTTCTTTTAATACAGCTTACGCTATACAGAGCTTTGCTGTCAAGATGGAGAATGAAGAAATTAAAGGTTTTTGTTTCTGGATAACACGAGCTGGATGGGGACTGGCGGACGGTGCTCAGTTTTCGAAATTAAAATGATTAGTGTTAGCGTACATTTTGTATGATTCAAACATATTCTACCATAGCACTTCTCTTACACTGTCTTGTACACAAGGTATTCAGTACAGATTTTATACAAATCCAAAGATCCAATTTTTGCATGTGAGTGAAATTTAATGTGTGATTTCCAGTATTCACACTGGCAAACAGTTTCTGTTAACACAGAAAAAAAAAAAAAAAAACGTAGTGTGTCTGAATGAGCTTGACGAACCTTCAACGGGTTAAACTACCTTCGAATTCCTGGCTAGCGAACAAACCTTTTGAAGGGTTAAACTACCTTCGAATTCCTGGCTAGCGAACGAACCTTCAAAGGGTTAAACTACCTTCGAATTCCTGGCTAGCGAATGAATCTTTGAAGGGTTAAACTACCTTCGAATTCCTGGCTAGCGAGCAAACCTTCAAACACAGCCCTACTGTGTTTATTTTTCTCTGGGTGTCTGGCTTTAAAAGTGCTTATTTAACCAATATAATTATGAAAACTATACATCGTGGCAAATGTTTTTATTACCGTGAATTTATTGTGACTGGCTGTTTCTGAGTAGGCTACTACAGCACTACCTTTTTAAAAAAAATAATAAATAAACAAACCAGAGTTGAAAGGTCACAGCACAGAGGCAGGCTACAGTGTCCAAGAAAAGGGTTTCAGAAAGATGAAGACAGAAAAAAACAGATAAACCTCTCCTTTTAGTTTGCAAAAAGATGTTCACCCAGTCTGAATTTTGTTGATCTATGTTTCGTTTTGGAGAAAATGAGCATTTATTTAACAGACTAGGGTGGGACCAGGGGAATAAATGTTATGAAGATACTTTGGGGTACCGTGCATTGTGCAAAAGAAGTTGCAAGTAATAGTGTAAGTATTAATTCATCATTGTTTTATAAAGGTTGCAACTCTCCTTTTTGGGTTCAAAAATAAATTGGCAAGAGCTGTATGTGAAGATCCCAACTGGGAGTAACATCCGATCTGTGTTTGGAATGTGAAACTGTGTGAGCGGGTAGCGTCGGCGATGAGACTCGAAGATTAGAATCCTGCAGTTTAAGTGCTCATGCGCATTTATTTACATATACAAAAACAACAAAACAAACACAGTCCAGCACCGTACCTTCACCATCACAAATCAAACCTGTGATCACCCTTTTTAGACACCTGTGGCCTAATTAATAATGTAATCATTTATTCAATTTATGGCTCCAGCCACATTCCCACATTTTCTGCAGGGAGGAATTTAACCCCCTCCCTGCCAACCAATATTCCCCACACACCCATGCACCGGGAGGGCTTTCACACTGCCACATTCCTCCTCATGGAGCAGCACACATGGCAATCTTTCCCCTCGTGGATTCTTGTGGGCGGGTTGGTGATCGGGGCTGTGGTGGAAGTGGTCTCCACCTCCTTCTGTTGGGGTGTCCCCAATGCTGACAGTGGCAAATGCTGGCAGCGGTGCAGGGCACTCTGGCAGCGGAAATGCTTTAAACAGTGCGGGGCACTCCAGCAGTGGCAATGCTGGCTCCTCCGGACGTGCATGTGACAGTGGCAACGCTGGCAGTAATGCCAGGCTATCCGGCAGTGGCAGTGCTGACAGCAGCGCGGGGCACTCCTCTTCTTGGAAGGGACAGTTGAGCACAAAGGGAAAGACCAATAAGCCTGACTTCTATTATATGTAAAATTATATGGAAAGTATAATAAGATCCAAAATGGAAAATTACCTATATGACAACAATATCCTGGGATCAATAAGCTGCTAATGAGCAAGATGGGCTGAATGGCCTCCTCTCGTTTGTAAACTTTATGTACTGTAAAATGACCAGCTCCTATGTAAAAAATGTTTAGTTAATTTACATTTATTTGGAATACGTAGTATTTTTATGTGTTTTGATTGGTCCAAGTCAATACGTGTACTAGGTGTGTGTTTGACGCGGATGGTATTCCGTAAAAGTGGGGGTTCGGTAGACTAAGTTTTTGGTGTTTATGTCTAATGTGTTTGGTGTTCGGGTTCTACTGTAAGAGCACAGTTGGTAGCATTTTGTATAATTTGTTCAGGACAATGACTTTACCTGATAGGTTCAGAAATTGCACAGACATTACAACTCTCATAAAATGCTGTCTTGTAAACTGTATTGATTTTATTTTTGTGTCAATGCAATGTTTACTGCTGTGTATCACCCAATTGTAATTTAAATAGCACCCCTTTTAATGTAAACGCATAATTAATTGCCCCAATTCTTTCTTGTGCTAATTCTGCCTTATTTGCTAAATTTAACAAGAGGCGTGTAGTGTATTGACTACATCCTTTACACAGTACAGCAATCAGTTTCCTTTAATGAATGTATAGTTATAAAAAATTGCTTTGAGCTCATTTCTTCATCGTGTGATATAATTTAATTAAGAAGCGGTCATGGTTTAGCATTGCTAATTATAGGTTTATTAAATGCAAGTAGAGTGTAAAAAATAAACTAAACAATAATTGAAATAAGCAATTAATTTAGATTACTTACTTTGGAAAGCCCTGCCTTGAGCGCAGTACCTTGGGTCTAAGTTTTTTAGCATTGAAGAATGCGGTGCTTTGCATTTGTTGTCTTTTTTTAAGACTGGCACTATGGTCTTCATGCAGGGCTTGAATTTCATTTTTGTGTGCTGGGGGGATTTTACACTTGGCCCTATTTCTGCCTTTTTTTTTTTTTCGCAAGCGTACTGAAGTGTCATTCTGGACCCGTGATGGCGTAAATGCGATCATACTGAAGTGTCATTCTGGACCCGTGATGGTAAACGCGAGTGTACTGAAGTGTCATTCTGGACCCGTGATGATGGGGTAAACGCGAGTGTACTGAAGTGTCATTCTGGACCCGTGATGGGGTAAACGTGACAAACGCACTTTGTTTCTTTGAGGTGCTGGGACGCCATAACTTGCAGTACAGCTTGTTAATGCGTATCATTGGATAGGGGAGGGATTTGAATTTCACTGCTTGATTATTTGTTTTTTCTTGTGATGTCACTGAGATGGGCATTTAATTTTTAAAGGGCGGAGACATTTTCAGCAGCACAAAAAAACGGAAAAACACTGTATATCTGAGGTATTTGACTTCTAGTTATATTGGAACACTTTTTCTGTCTCGTGTGTTTTAATATATTATTATTATTATTATTATTATTATTATTATTATTATTATTATTATTATTTATTTCTTAGCAGACGCCCTTATCCAGGGCGACTTACAATCGTAAGCAAATACATTAAGTGTTACAATACAAGTAATACAATAAGAGCAAGAAATACAATAACTTTTGTTCAAGCAAAGTACAAGTGTGACAAACCACAATTCAATAATACAGCAGATAATAGTGATAGTTACATCAGGATATGATCAAATACAAAATACTACAGGTTAAACACTTGGCAGATTACAGTATTCTGAAGTACAGGATTAAATGCAGTAAAATAGGGGGCAGATAAGAGCAAAATAAAGTACATTTAAATGAAGGGTGATAGTGTCCCAGGATACAAACAGAGGAGTTCTGCAGGTGCTGTTTGAAGAGGTGAGTCTTAAGGAGGCACCGGAATGTGGTCAGGGACTGGGCAGTCCTGACATCTGTAGGATGGTCATCCACCACTGCGGAGCAAGGGTGGAGAAGGAGCGGGCTCTGGAGGCAGGGGAGCGTAGCGGAGGTAGAGCCAGTCTTCTAGTGCAGGCGGAGCGGAAAGTTTTTATATGGTTTCTGAAGCACTTTATAATTTTCCCCAGTGTGTTCTGAAAAAATGACAATTCCAAGATGCTACTGTTAAAAAAAAAAAATATATATATATATATATATATATATTCTGTAGGGAATTTTTTTTCTGTAGGGAGAGAGTCATACACAGGCCCAGACAGAATCTGTGGGGAATTTTTCAGAATTCTGCGGAAATTAATATTTCTGATTTTATGTAAAGTTATTTTGTTTTATGAATAAAAATAATATGAAACATACTGCAATGTACATATTTACTGTTTTAAGAAAAACGTGCATTTATCCATAAGGTTAATCTTAAATTGTAGGGTACTTAGTAAAATTATACAAGATACTGCAAATTTTTTTTTTTATTACCAGCACATGTCACATTTTAGGTATTAAATAATAATAATTTCCCCACACTCTGATACTATAATATTTAAGACAGTGTTTAAAAAATGTGGCTGTAACTATCAGCTAAACACTTTAGGCTTCACCTGTTTTACTTGAGAAATCTGTTCAATAAAGTGTACAGTTCCACAGCGAGTTAGTAGTATGAGCGCCACAGTATGTCCTAAAACAGGATCAGCGATTAAAAATTGCTACTTGCAGCTGCTGTCTGGCAGTCGCAGGTTTCTGGTGAAAATCTGTGATGTCGCAGCCCTGCGAAAGTTTTATGAAACCCAATTTTTTATTTGCAAGGTGCTTGCGATTGCGAATCGTCGCAAATCGTTTTTGTGAAACGGGCCCCAGGACTATGGACTCGGACAGGAAAAGCATTGTAACCATTACTCTTATTGTGGGAATGTTGTCATGAGTTCCTCGGAGTTGGAGTTTGAAATCCCACTCACACAGACCAAAGTGTCTGTTGAAAGCAAAGATAGTAGTGAGCACTGCGCTTTAGATGCAGAACATGAAAGTGGCATTAGAATAATTAAAATGCAAAAAACTAAGGATTGTGAACCGGGAACGGGAAGTTATTGATCATTTTGACGAACCTCAAACACATGAAGAGCTGAAATATGATTGCCTGCGATCGGTTTTCAATAAATACTGTAAAATGCAAGTGGGCTGTAAGCTTGTTTGAACAATGGTTAGAATGAAATGCAAAAGCTGAGTTTAAATCTAACGTAATTAATGCAGATTTACTGAGTGATGAAATTGCTGTTCCTGAACCGATCCGGAAGATGTGTGAAATAAAAATTAGAAGGGGGTTGTTTATGTGGAAATTTGTAATTATGAAAACTTTTTTTACATATGTTAATGCATAATTGTATTACTTTTAGCAAACAATATGAAAAACTAAACTGGAATTAAAAGCCCTATTCTATGTGTTACATTTGAAATGTGTAATGCTATAATTAAAATTGTTGAAATGCTTTGTTGCTTAATAAAAATAGTATTGGCTTTTCTGTTGAGTTGTTGTGGTTTCGTTGACAATTTTCTGTGGGTTTGTTAATCAACAATATATCTGCACCACACTCCCCTTCTCTAAAAAAGCCACGCAACACTTTTAGTTAGAAGATTAGTAGAATTGAATCAATCAGAAGATCAAAGGGCGACGTCACAGAAATGTTTTAAGTAGTGTGAAAAGTGTGCTCATAAGCCTGACAGGCCCACCCCCATACGGACATTAAAAAAAAAAAAAAATACAATACAACATTTAAATGTTGTAGCATAGAAGTGATTAAAAGGGTTACGAAGATGTTGGATAACGACGCTGGTGCGTCTTCAATTGATTTAAAGGGTGGCGGATATAAATAACACCACAGTTTAAATTAGTAAAAAACAGGTGTAAAATAATAAAATACCAGACAAGCAGGCAGTAACCAGGAGAGCGGAACAGAGTATTTTAGTTGTTGTGCTTATCCTTTTTAGCTTTAGAGTCTGCCTGAAACATCATTATCACTGTTAATGCCATCATTGGTGATTCTTTTCTTTTTTTTTTTTTTAATACAAAAATAAATACTGATGATAATGCATCAGGGCTTGAATTTCATCGCGGAATCACGGGAATCACACAATTTTCCAAGTTGCCCCTGCATATCTGTAGCTTTTGGTACGGGAAAATCCCTCAGATACTATAGAGATGCAGTACTGAGTGTCCTGTTGATATGCAGTGCCTTTTAAACCTGTTTTACTGTGGAAAAAAATACTTTTAAACAGCGTTGTAAAAACTGTGCATGTGAAAATAAATTGGACCTGACATGCTAAATAAATGGACCGCAAAGGGTTAAAAAGGAAAATAACCAATGCCGATGCAAACTCTTCATGACTTGACCAGTTTGTAAAATTCATATAATTAGTGCTGGGACAAACATGGGGTTTTCATGTCTGACTATTCTTTGAAAACGTTAACAAAAATTAAAATATTGAATTTGAATTAGCTGGAAAACAAAAACTCGGTACCCTATCGGATTACCTGGTAAAGATTTTATTAACAGTTTGCATTGGTTTCCTTTCATGATATCTTTTTGTTTGTCATTTATAAATTCTGTGTTGAACAAATAAACATGGTCACTTTTGTCCATTGAATGTAGTTCAAGCAATGTTTTTCAGAATATTGTTCCCAGCACTAATAATAATGCAGTGGTAGGGAAAGCGATCCAGCTCTTGTTTGGTAACTTGAACAAGTAAATAAATAAAATCCAATGTTATCTGGCAAAAGGAAAAGTCTCAAATGGAGTGTTTGAGATGAACAACTTCGAGAATCCTTCCTGCATGTCACTGTCTCGGGGCTTTTCCTGTCTGGGCACTGGGTTCCTGGGCATGCTTAACACCACAGCTGGAAGCAATCTGTCCAGTGCGTGTGTGTGTGTGTCCAGTTTGGGCAGCGGGATATAAACTGGGATGAAGTGCCTATAAAGACCCAGTGCATGGTCTGGATTAGGAAGTGCGGTGGAGTTAGGTCTCACCTCCTTGCATTCCCATAGCGTGCTAAGGCACGGGCCAAAGTTCCTCTTTTAGAAAACTTGTGTAACAGAAATCAATAAACCGCAAATACCCCTAAAAGAGAGATTATGCAAGCCTGGCTTACGTGCCGAGTCAGACCTCCACTCATTCTCTCATGCACGCTACAGGAGGCTTTCTGAGCAGCCTGGAGCTTGGAGGAAACGGCCTTGCCTCATGGGAAGTTAGATTGTCCCAGCGTGATAATTACAAGTAAATAAATCCTGGAAGCCGTGTTTACCTTCTTTTTATGCTCTTAGGCTGCGTGCCAAGTTGACAAGGAGCTCAACCCCATTCTGTTGAACAGTTTGATGGCACGGGAGTGCTGTGCATTTCACACGCAATGTGATAGCGCTGCTGCCGAGACCATTCGAGGGGGGTAGGGGTGCATGCGGAAGGTGGAGGACTGTAATTGTCAAAAGGCAAGAATAATCTCACTATGATGCCTGACCTGGTTATTTTAACCCTGTGTAGTGTGTGTGGTTTCATGGCAGAAAGTGAAGACCCCACTTAATCCTGTAAGATCAGTGTTATTTATCCCGCTGGACTGAACTGGACATAAGGAGAAGAAAGAAGCTAATTTTATTGTTATAATTTTTTTTTGTAATAAACACTTTGTTGTGATCTAAAATACACCAACTGGATTGTCATTGCAGTGCCCAGTATGCAGTGCATCACTGCTGCACTTCTTGTTTTTGGAAGAAATAGTGATGCCCAGTGAATAGCAAGTGTATGTGTTCTGGCTAAAGTAAACAAGAGAAAGTACACTAGCACTTCCTCCTTTTGAGACAACAGGGGTGCTGTGAGTGCAATCATTGTTTTTATTTATTTTCTCTTCCCTGAGCACGATGACCATGCTGGTAGCAAGTGTGCAATGTGAATTCCCTTCCCATTCTCTTCACTTTACAGAATAGCAGGGCGCGAAATAACTGACGGCAGTTGCCTCGGTGCCCAAGCCACTTGCTGCAATGACTCTCAAATTAAAAAAAAATAAATAAATTAAAAAAACCAAAAAACTTACGGCAAAAGTTGCCTATATGCCCATCCGCCAACACCATCACATCTGATCTACAACCCATTCACAAACTTGCTCCGCGTCAGCTGGCCCGTTCGGTCACAATTCAGTTGAATTCTGTCTAATCTCGTCCTGCAAGAAAGTGACTCATTTTCATAATGTATTATTGCCATTCTTTTTACTGTGCACCTCCCAGCATTAAGCCTCAAGAAAGACATACTGTATGATTGGTTAATGATGGGCAAACAGAGGGAGGGACGCTGTTAGACTGAGTTCAATATGACCGCGCCTCAAGGAATTTTCAGTCACACGTGTTCACTGGCAGTGTCACTGTGTTTTTGTTTTTTTTCAATCTGTGAGCTCCATGGTAGAGAGTTGTCTAAAGCGTTCTGAAGTGTTCTAGGATTTTCCTAATGTTCAGGTAAGCAATGGGTGCACAACAATTCGTCCCGATAATAATATTAATGTGAACTTACATCAAGTACTGCAGAAATTGGTTGTGCCTTCATATTTTAAGAGCTACTTGTACAGTTTGCATTCCACTGTGCTTGGATCATTTAGGCATTTCACAAAAAATATCAAAACAGCAGAGTTTTCAGGCCACTTCTTTAGCAGCTGCAATTTAATTAGTTTTCGATGCTTCGCTGTCTTTCAGACACGTGAATATCCTTCAAGCAATGTAGACCTATACTTAAATTTCCTTTTTTTAATTTACAGCTTAGTAAAAAAAAAAAAAAAAACACACATAACCTGTACCACGTTATACATAATCATATATTCTGTGATCATATATGGTATAAGCAGATAAAATTGCAATACATTAAAATACAACGGTGCAGTACACATTCTGACTCCTTCCATGTCTTCAGTGTACATACATTGCTGATTTATATAGGCATTTCAATGAGCTATGTATGACATGGTTCAAGTAGCAGCTCCCTGCTTTATGAAACGAGTTGAAGAGATAACATAGTGAACGAAACCCGATACAGAGAAGTGGATCGATTTCTGTTTTTATTTATTTTTGTGTAATACCTTTTCACTATCTTACGTAGTTGTGCTTTTTAACCAGTAGAATGTGTGCTTTCACTAAAGGGGTTATAATGTGTGTGCTTTAAAACATGTGATTCAAGAAAAAACAGCATGTCCAGCAATGCACCATAACAAAACTGTAAATCCTTTCCAACTGTAAATTTCAAGCACTCTCCATTGCCTGACGAAGTTTCGAGTGTTTTTTTTTTCCCCAAAGCCACGGTATTAGTACAGGTTCCAGCGGTTAGCAAGCTACACTTGCGCAGACACACTGCAGACTGAACAACTCATTTGGCCCCTATCGTTATTACACTCCAGCCATGAGTAAATCTTCAGCCAGTTTGCCTAAAAATCTATCTTTAACTTTCACTTCACTGACATCGCTTATTTGTGCTGTTGTATCACTGTATTTATTCACACATTGATTTCTCGATTTCCATGAATTAGAACCAGTTCCTTGTAATAATAATATCCAATTCTCCGTAAAAATCTCAATTTCTGAAAGAATTTTTAGCATTTAAAAATGCACTGATTAAACGTTCGCTTCACCAGCAGACAGCTTGTTATATGAAATCTAGTTGAACTTGCTTACCCTAAATTATGAAACACATGACAGAAGGTTTTTAAAAGGTTTCATTACAGGACACAGATAGGCGCTATATTTAGCTCTTGTTAACAGACCTACAAACTTAAGTAAAAATAACCTAAATATTTATTTTTTTGCCAAATTACCCTTTTGTATTTTTTCATTATGAAAGAAAGATTAACAACCAGGAAAAAAACAACTTTTAATATTGTGCTATTTTGAGATGTTCAGTACAAGAAACCGGGGCTCCAGTGATGTTTCTAATGCTAATAAGTTAAAAAAGCATTTTAAAGACCATGGAACCTAGTGGACAGTGAAGATTTTGTATAATTCTTATGAAAAGAGCAGTGTATGTATGGAGAGTGCTTCAGGAAACCGCTACTGAAGTAAGATACAACTGTGATGTGTGAGTCTCTTGTTGCAAGATCAGCTTAACAAGTTGGCAGATATTGGACTTTCACTAGGCTGATCTTATAAGATCTTATAGCTCTCGTTTACAGAACAGTATCCTTTACAGTACGAGGAACGGTGGCGCACAGGTCAAGTACATCGAGCAAACATACATGACCAGTAAATCTCACCTAATATGAATTGCCATCGTTTGGTATGTCTCACATTTTGGCAAAGATCCATTTTTACTAGTAGGCTATATTTTGGATTTTTTGGATCAAATACACCAACTGGATTCTCATTGCAGTGCAGTGCATCACTGCTGCACTTCTTGTTTTTGGAAGAAATAGCGATGCCCAATGAATGAGTGAACTCACAATAGGGTGCTTAACACAAAAGAATGGGCGGCTGTGTGCAGAAGAGTGTTGTACTGTACCTCTCTGTCTTCCTCTTGCGTGAGAGAGCAGAGTGCTGTCAGAAGGGAGAGCAGCAGGTTTGTCCAGTTTTTCTGTTGTTTTTTATTAATAGAACTCTAATCGGATATCTGGTTTCTTTAAGACATCTTTAAATACCAGTGTTTTGAGCTGATTGAATACTTCACCTTTGGACCCTTCAAACCAGTTTATGTAAAGTAGTGTCACCCTTAGTGTAGAGTGTGTGTGTAGAGTTAGTGTAATGCTGGCTTTGTCCCTAGCTCTCTGCTCTAATGCTGCCTCCCATATATCCTACCTCTTCCATCTAAGCCTTAATGTTCTGTCTTTTGAAAACTGACCTCAATCATTTTATCCAGTATTACATTTGCAATATTTTAGGGTATGTTCACATTGCATTTAGATCTATCCATAGGATTAACACCTTCCCCAGACTCTTTGCTGTTTGTTCCCTGCTACAGTATGTGAAATCTTAGAAACACTACAAACTTAAGTTCAAGGATAAATGTTTTGCCTAGAGGTATTTGTGTCTTTTTTTTAGTATTTCTAATTTAGCTGTATTGAGAGTTTTGTAGTTAGAGATGATTTGTGAAAACAATATCCCTGGCAACATCTGGGACCTGCATGCTCCTAATTGAATGACCTTTTTCTGATTCCTTCCTGTGATCCCTCTCCCGTCAGGGTCATCAAGCAGCCGGGGCAACAACCAGACGACCCCCAAGAAGAACGGCATGAAGAACGGAGGGGGGCTGAAGAACAAGGATGACGAGTGCTTCGGGGACCCTCTGGAGGAGATCCTGGACACAGACTTTGACTTCGAAGGGAACCTGGCGCTGTTTGACAAGGCGGCTGTCTTCTCTGAGATTGAGACCTCTGAGAAGCGCAGCGGAGCTCGGTCTCGCGGCACGCCCAGCGAGCGAACCCCCGCCCGCTACCGGCACGACGAGAACATTCTGGAGGCAGAGCCCATCGTCTACAGGCAGATCATGGTGCCGCAGAGCGGAGGCAAGGAGTACTGCACTGGTGAGTAGACCTGTCTGCTTCTGAGCGCCATGCTGTTTTTATTGTGCACATTGCACTGACATGTTTTGGAGTAAAATAAGGAACAATGGTATTCTGCATTGGTAGTAACCTTGACTTGCATAAAGAAGGAAAAACATTGAGTGAAATAGCTTGCATCACTCGATTTTCAAAGGCGTGGTATCCAAAGCATATCAACAAGCACAGAGAAACATCATCTGTAATTGACAAACCCAGGACTGGAAGACCCAAAAAGCTGTCTAACAAGGATGAGCAACAGTGGCAAACACTGTTGCAGTAGCAAAGGTCATTCAAAATGATCTAGACACCATTCAGAACTGGGCAGACACATGGCAAATGACATTTAATAGAGAAAAGTGTAAAGTATTGCATTATAAATATAATATGGGAGATACTGAAATTGAAGAAGGGAACTATGAAAAAGACCTAGGAGTTTATGTTGACTCAGAAATGTCTTCATCTAGACAATGTGGGGAAGCTATAAAAAAGGCTAACAAGATGCTTGGATATATTGTGAGAAGTGTTGAATTTAAATCAAGGGTAGTAATGTTAAAACTCTACAATGCATTAGTAAGACCTCATCTAGAATATTGTGTTCAGTTCTGGTCACCTTGTTACAGAAAGGATATTGTTGCTCTAGAAAGACTGCAAAGAAGAGCAACCAGAGTTATCCCGGGTTTAAAAGGCATGTCGTATGCAGACAGGCTAAAAGAATTGAATCTATTCAGTCTTGAACAAAGAAGATTACGCGGTGATCTGATTCAAACATTCAAAATCCTAAAAGGTATAGACAATGTCGACGCAGGGGACTTTTCTGACCTGAAAAAAGAAACAAGGACCAGGGGTCACAAGTGGAGATAGATAAAGGGGCATTCAGAACAGAAAATAGGAGGCACTTTTTTACACAGAGAATTGTGAGGGTCTTGAACCAACTCCCCAGTAATGTTGTTGAAGCTGACACCCTGGGATCCTTCAAGAAGCTGCTTGATGAGATTCTGGGATCAATAAGCTACTAACAGCCAAACAAGTTTGTAAACTTGGGATGTTCTAATACTTGAAGATAATATCCTTAAGGAATAGAAAGAAGAGAAGCGTTTAATTGACAACAGAACTGACAGAAGGCACAAGTGTCGTTGTCCATCAAATCAACAGTGTGAAGGTCACTCTTGAAATCAGGACTGAAAGGATGTGTTGCAGTAAGAATACCTCTGTTAAGAAAGGGGAACAAGACTAAAAGGCTAAAATATGCACACAAACACAGAAATTGGACTATGGAACAATGGTCAAAGGTGCTCTGGACTGTTGATAGATGAGCAACAACACCTACAGTGCATGGTGGGATACTATCGTATTCATTTCCACTGTTCATTGCACTGCTTGGAACTGTAACTGAACTATTGCTAGGAACTGTAACTGAACTATTTCAATAGTAATAGTGTGTGTATGCATTACGCCTGACTAAACATGAAACGGTACTTCAGTGTGGACACTTTGAGCTGGATTAATTAAAACGTTTTTGAATACGTTTCTCGATCGGTTATGCAGTGTGGACAGGGCCTAAAAGTAAATATCCTTAATATTGCTGTGTAAGCCAAATACGAGGAATATTGCTGCCACCTACAGGACGGGAGTGTACCTTAATCAATGCTGTTGTATTCCAGAACAGATTTTTTTAATGTATGGAATTTACGGTCATATTGCTGCAGTGTAATAGATTACCGCAAATATGCATGTCTGCGTCCCTTTCCCATTCTGTGCGTCCCATGAACGCAAGAAAAAATATTTTTCCGTCCAATGGATTTATTTTGCGTCTAGGACGCAAAATTTTGCATTAACGCGACCTCTTATCAGTTCAATTAAGAGTCTAGCTAAGTAATCAGGCGCTTAGTTGGAATGAAAGCCAGCAGACACAGTGGGTCCCCAGGACTGAGGTTGAGAAACACTGGTATAAATGATGTTGGAGCCAACAAATCGATAAATAAATAAATAAATAAATGTATTGCTTTAAATGAACTAATGCACACTGCAGGTGACGCAATCAATAAAAAATTGAATTTTTTGCATCCGGTGTTTGTTACGTACACCATTCTCAGGCTTTACCTAATTGAACAGGTGTTGTGCATTTAAATGAACTACCAACCAAATTTTAATCATGTGTTCCAAAAATACCAAAATCAAGAAGTATAACTCGCCTGCTAAACAAGAGCCAGCAGTAGATTTGTTTTCATTTACATCCACTGGCGACAAGCCATAATATTTAGGGCTTCTGATATTCGGTTTTAACCAGTAAAAACAGATAAAACACCCCCGATACAAACAAAAAAATGAAATTGGTGTATAGCCAATAAACACTGGAAATGGAGACTCAATTCCTGTTGACTTGATCCCTTTCTCCTGTGAAAAAAGTTAATGAAATACCTGCAGCTGGGCAATGTCCCTCCTTCCTGATTTGTATCTCTCATTGATTCGTTCCGAATACTTTAAACCCACCCAACTACTGAGAGACAGCAAATTGTACATTTCTATTGGAGGATTGTAACACGCTTGCGAGATTTAAAACGAGAGATTCTTATTTTTCTTAGATTTAAAGCTATATTATAGATGATAGGGAGGATTTACACGCTCGTGGAACTTAAAACAGAATTGCAAATTGTGGCAATGTAAAAAAAAAAAAAAAAAAAAAAAGCCTAAACACACAAAAACCCCAGAAGAATATGCCAGTGACCATAAGGATTGAAGCGTGCAAGTACTGTCGAGTTACTTTACATATTATGAGAAGAAAAAACGAAAGTAACTGAAAACACTAATTTCATACAGTATATAAAAAGCGAAAGTCCCGATAAAAAACTATTTAAATGAATAAAAACAGAACAGGAGCACTAATTTATATTGAACATATTGCTTGTCCTTTCTCTTGTAGAATGCTGAGAGCTTAGCATTTAGCAGAATAATCACAACAATTAAGCATAGACCAGTTTTATACAGGTATCCTCTGTACAATTGAACCCCCTTTTTTCTTTGTGAACCAGTGAGTGACGCTAGATGGTTCTGAAATCTACATAAGTTTTGCCATGCAGTTAACTCAAAACTAAGGCTGGGGCAATGCTTAATTTTTCACTATCGATATATCGTTCTCCAAAAAAGCAGATGCATTGACGTTATGAAAGGTTAAAAAAAAAAAAAAAAAAAAAAAATGCAGTAATACATGTGGAGCTGTGGATTACTGTGTAATATTGCTAGTAACGCTTTAAAAACTATTATGCATATTAAATTGATTACATTAATTTATGCATATACAGTCGTTATATATATATATATATATATATATACAGTACTGTGCAAAAGTTTTAGGCAGGTGTGGAAAAATGCTGTAAAGTAAGAATGCTTTCAAAAATAGACATGTTAATAGTTTATATTTATCAATTAACAAAATGCAAAGTGAAAAGAAAAATCTACATCAAATCAATATTTGGTGTGACCACCCTTTGCCTTCAAAACAGCATCAATTCTTCTAGGTACACTTGCCCACAGTTTTTGAAGGAACTCGGCAGGTAGGTTGGCCCAAACATCTTGGAGAACAACCACAGTTCCTCTGTGGATTTAGGCAGCCTCAGTTGCTTCTCTCTCTTCATGTAATCCCAGACAAACTCGATGATGTTGAGATCAGGGCTCTGTGGGGGCCATACCATCACTTCCAGGACTCCTTGTTCTTCTTTACGCTGAAGATAGTTCTTAATGACTTTCGCTGTATGTTTGGGGTCGTTGTCATGCTGCAGAACAAATTTGGGGCCAATCAGATGCCTTCCTGATGGTATTGCATGATGCAGAAGTATCTGCCTGTACTTCTCAGCATTGAGGAGACCATTAATTCTGACCAAATCCCCAACTCCATTTGCAGAAATGCAGCCCCAAACTTGCAAGGAACCTCCACCATGCTTCACTGTTGCCTGCAGACACTCATTCGTGTACCGCTCTCCAGCCCTTCGGCGAACAAACTGCCTTCTGCTACAGCCAAATATTTCAAATTTTGACTTATCAGTCCAGAGCACCTGCTGCCATTTTTCTGCACCCCAGTTCCTGTGTTTTCGTGCATAGTTGAGTCGCTTGGCCTTGTTTCCACGTCGGAGGTATGGCTTTTTGGCCGCAAGTCTTCCATGAAGGCCACTTCTGACCAGACTTCTCCGGACAGTAGATGGGTGTACCAGGGTCCCACTGTTTTCTGCCAATTCTGAGCTGATGGCACTGCTGGACATCTTCCGATTGCGAAGGGAAGTAAGCATGATGTGTCTTTCATCGGCTGCAGTAAGTTTCCTTGGCCGACCACTGCGTCTACGGTCCTCAACGTTGCCCATTTCTTTGTGCTTCTTCAAAAGAGCTTGGACAGCACATCTGGAAACCCCTATTTGCCTTGAAATTTCTGCCTGGGAGAGACCTTGCTGATGCAATATAACTACCTTGTGTCTTGTTGCTGTGCTCAGTCTTGCTCGTCCAGAGTCGGCGACTTGCACAGAGTGAGTGGCACCCTGAACCAAAACTGCTACCACAGCATTTTGCAGCGCCATGCAATACCCTCTGGTATACGCCTAGTTGGTCAGGGGTTCATCCTACAGCAAGATAATGACCCAAAACATACCTCCAGGCTATGTCAGAACTACCTTAGAAAAAAAGAACAAGACGGTAGGCTTCAAATCATGGAATGGCCAGCACAGTCTCCAGACTTAAACCCCATCGAGCTGGTTTGGGATGAACTGGACGAAGGGTGAAAGCAAAGCAACCTACAAGTGCAACACATTTGTGGGAACTTCTGCAACAGTGTTGGGAAGAACTTTCCGAACAATATTTGATTTCTATTGTAGAAAGAATGCCACGAGTGTGTTCGGCTGTTATATCTGCAAAAGGTGGCTACTTTGATGAGTCAAAAATTTAGATTAAATTTTGTTAAACAAAACGATTCCATGATTTCTTTTTTATCTCCAATTGTTTATTTGTTCTATGCTTTAATTTCAGAGTACATTGAGACATTAAACTGCGTAAATTTCAATAAAAACTTCAAATTTTGACTCATCAGTCCAGAGCACCTGCTGCCATTTTTCTGCACCCCAGTTCCTGTGTTTTCGTGCATAATTGAGTCGCTTGGCCTTGTTTCCACGTCGGAGGTATGGCTTTTTGGCCGCAAGTCTTCCATGAAGGCCACTTCTGACAAGACTTCTCCGGACAGTAGATGGGTGTACCAGGGTCCCACTGTTTTCTGCCAATTCTGAGCTGATGGCACTGCTGGACATCTTCCGATTGCGAAGGGAAGTAAGCATGATGTGTCTTTCATCAGCTGCAGTAAGTTTCCTTGGCCGACCACTGCGTCTACGGTCCTCAACGTTGCCCATTTCTTTGTGCTGCTTCAAAAGAGCTTGGACAGCACATCTGGAAACCCCTGTTTGCCTTGAAATTTCTGCCTGGGAGAGACCTTGCTGATGCAATATAACTACCTTGTGTCTTGTTGCTGTGCTCAGTCTTGCCATGGTGTATGACTTTTGACAGTAAACTGTCTTCAGCAACCTCACCTTGTTAGCTGAGTTTGGCTGTTCCTCACCAAGTTTTATTCCTCCTACACTTCTGTTTCAGTTAATGATTGTGTTTCAGCCTACATATTGAATTGATGATCATTAGCACCTGTTTGGTATAATTGTTTAATCATACACCTGACTATATGCCTACAAAATCCCTGACTGTGCAAGTGTACCTAGAAGAATTGATGCTGTTTTGAAGGCAAAGGGTGGTCACACCAAATATGGATTTGATTTAGATTTTTCTTCTGTTCACTCACTTTGCATTTAGTTAATTGATAAATATAAACTATTAACCCTTTGCGGTCCATTGTCGGACTGGGTCCGACATTGCAATTATTCCTCACAGGTCCTTTGTCGGACTGGGTCCGACATCATTATAGCAACGCAATAAACGGGTGTTTAGTCGTTTTTTCTCCGGAAAAAGCCGAGAAAACCATTCAATTGCCGAGTGGTAGCGACAGGAGCCGAGACAAGTCGAAAAAAAAAAAAAAAAAAAAAAAGGCGTATTTCATGAATAGTCATACATGGTATCAGGTATCAGATAATGGGCGTCCATAATAAACAAGCTGGCTAAGTGCGTCAGCGCACTGAGACTATCATGGACATTTGCAGAGCTTTTTTCAGATGTTATAGTAATAAAATAATGACTTGGATCGCATTATTGAGGAGTTTGGTGATAAAACGAGTGATCTGGAGATGATCGATCGGTATGTACGACTATTATTATTATTATTATTTATTTCTTACACAGCTGAACGCTATAGCAAACAAAAGGCTGGGGAGGGGCTGGAGATGCCTAGTGTGTGCTTTGTTGATATGCAGGGCCATTTAAACCCGTTTGACTGTGAAAAAAAATACTTTTAAACAGCGCGTATAAAATTAACTGCGCGTGTGAAAATTAATTAGACCTGGCGTGCCTGACGCGCGATTAATAAATGGACCGCAAAGGGTTAACATGTCTATTTTTGAAAGCATTCTTACTTTACAGCATTTTTTCACACCTGCCTAAAACTTTTGCACAGTACTGTATATATATATATATATATATATATATATATATATATATATATATATATATATATATATATACACACTACCGGTCAAAAGTTTTAGAACACCCCCATTTTTCCAGTTTTTATTGAAATTTAAGCAGTTCAAGTCCAGTGAATAACCTGAAATGGTACAAAGGTAAGCGGTAAACTGCCAGAGGTTAAAAAAAAAAAAATTTAGGTTACCAAAAACTGAAAAGTAATGTACATTTCAGAGTTATACAAAAAGGCCTTTTTCAGGGAACAAGTAATGGGTTAACAATTTACAGCTGTTCTGCAGCAATGGAAGTAAATTAAGCCTTGAAAGTTGATGCTAACAATTCCTACAGGTGTCCCAACTTTTGTTGATTACTTACAAACCCTCTGTCTGTATAAAAGCAGTGTTGGAACAGACTGTGTTACTACACCCTCTTAAGCATTATTTGGACAGTATTGTACTGCAGGAAGTAGTATATTGCTCTCATAATGGCGAGAAAAAGGCAATTAACAAAGGAAGACAGACAGACCATTATAACCCTTAAAAGTGTAGGTCTTTCCTTTAGAGAAATTGCAAAGAAAGCCAAGGTGTCAGTGAGTACAGTTTCCTACACCATCAAAAGGCACTTGGAAACTGGAGGAAACTCTGACAGGAAGAGGTCTGGCAGACCCAAAGCCACAACAGAATCAGAAGACAAGTTTCTGAGAGTCAACAGCTTGCGTGATAGGCGGCTCACAGGACAACAGCTTCAAGCACAGCTTAACACTGGTCGAAGTAAGCAAGTCTCAGTTTCAACTGTGAAGAGAAGACTTCGAGCTGCAGGTTTGACAGGTCGAGTGGCAGAGTGGCATTGCTAAGATGGCAAAATAAGAAAAAGAGGCTTGCCTGGGCCATGAAGCACCGCTAGTGGACTACTGAAGACTGGAAGGTGGTCTTATAGACCGATGAATCAAAATTTGAAATCTTCGGTTCATCACGCAGGGTTTTTGTATGCCGTCGAGTAGGCGAAAGGATGGTTCCTCGGTGTGTGACACCAACTGTCAAACATGGAGGAGGAAGCGTGATGGTCTGGGGCTCTTTTGCTGGATCCAGAGTCGGCGACTTGCACAGAGCGAGTGGCACCCTGAACCAAAACTGCTACCACAGCATTTTGCTGCGCCATGCAATACCCTCTGGTATACGCCTAGTTGGTCAGGGGTTCATCCTACAGCAAGATAATGACCCAAAACATACCTCCAGGCTATGTCAGAACTACCTTAGAAGAAAAGAACAAGACGGTAGGCTTCAAATCATGGAATGGCCAGCACAGTCTCCAGACTTAAACCCCATCGAGCTGGTTTGGGATGAACTGGACAGAAGGGTGAAAGCAAAGCAACCTACAAGTGCAACACATTTGTGGGAACTTCTGCAACAGTGTTGGGAAGAACTTTCCGAACAATATTTAATTTCTATTGTAGAAAGAATGCCACGAGTGTGTTCGGCTGTTATATCTGCAAAAGGTGGCTACTTTGAGTAAAAAATTTAGATTAAATTTTGTTAAACAAAACGATTCCATGATTTCTTTTTTATCTCCAATTGTTTATTTGTTCTATGCTTTAATTTCAGAGTACATTGAGACATTAAACTGCATAAGTTTCAATAAAAACTGGAAAAATGGAGGTGTTCTAAAACTTTTGACCGGTAGTGTATGTATATATATAATATATATAATTTATTTATTTTTTTTATTTTTATTTTTTATCTTATTCGCATTGATTTGTACCAGTTGGGGGTCAAAGCAAAATCCCCCCCAAAAAAGTTGTTTAAATCCATAACCAGTCAGAGTAACAACCAATCGAGAGAAAAACTAAGAAGGACATTTTAATAAAACACAAAACAGTAACAGCAGTGCGTTTCTAAAACACAGATGTGAAAGACATTTCCCCTTTTCATCCCTAGCCAATAATTTTGTTTAAAGTAGTTTTATGCAATGCAGTGTGTACAAATGGTTCCACTGCTCCCTGCATCCTCTTTAGAAAAAAAAATACATAAATAAAGCGCGGAGGTCTCAGTATTCCATATAGTACTGCGCAAGTCCCAGGTAGCGACTCACTAATCTGTATCGCAGCATCTTACCTGTTGAAATCTCATGATCTTAAGACCATGGATGAGGCCTGCAGGGTTTTTATTGAGAACTATAACGACATCTTTCCAGCTTTTCGAAACTTGCAGCAATTGCAATTACTATACCTGTATCTTGTGTACCAGCAGAACGGGATTATAGCTGTCAGAACAGAGTGCAGACCAGCAAACGCTCTCGTTTACGTGAGGATCATCTAACATGACAATTTCAGTGGAAGCTCCTGAGAATAATTAACACTGATTTGGAGTCATTTTTTGACTTGGGTGCGAAAAGGAAAATTTAAAGAACTTTTAAACAACAAAACTGCAAATAGTTAAGATGTTGACCACTGGAACGTGTTCTACAACACTGATTTTTATGCTGTGAACGGGAGATTTTCAAAAGAAAACATTTCATGGTAAACTCGTCTGTCTATTTCTACTACCATTATTTATACTGTGTACTGGTTTGCATGTTAACTTCGTTAATCTGAAATAGTTGCACTGGACAATAATATAACTATGTTGATGCAATATGTAAAAACGCAGAGGTTCTGGTTGAAAACGCAGGTTTTGAGATGGTATGCTTTTTACAAATGCACATTTTTAAAGGCTAGCACGACCTCTGCGTCTCATTAAATGGTCACGCAAATTTGTTGTGTTACAGGAGTATCCCAAACATTACTTTCTTTACTTTTTTTCTTGCTGTCTGATTTTAGAAAATAATTGTCAAACATCGAAAGGCATTGTAGCTCGGTCGATATAGTATTTGTAATTGTAGCGCAACAATCTTTAACTTTTACTTTGAAGACTCCTGCCTGCACAGATCCAATCCCATCAGTAAACACTCACAGGGGGCGGGGCAGGGGGGAGAAGGTGAGCTCAATCGCATGCAGATTCAGAGAGTCAGACCTGAGGGGAGCAGAGAAGCTCTGCGTTTAATGCAAAAAAGAATTGCAGATTCCAAATTTAATAAAAAAATAAAAACTTCCCTTTGCTTAAACCTTTTACTCAAAAACAATGCACAGGTTTGACTATATCGATAGTTGTCAAATGATATGATACGTCGATGCATCCCCTAAGACTTACTCAAAACCTATACTGTACATAAATGCTATTGTGTTTGATGCAGTGATTTTAGCAGCCCTGCCGCAGGAGGGACACGGTTACTGGTAGTGGTGTGCTGATTCACACAATGAACCGTGATATTTTTCTTGATGATATGATTATTGATACAGTAACCTCTGTATCGGTACTGTGTTCTTATTTTTTTATTGAAGTACAATGTGATCTGTTAACATAATCATGAGCATGCACTAATCCGTGTCTACACTGAGAGAATTATTTATTAGCATGCACTCTAGCAGCCTCACCTACCAATCACTGTGTTCAGGATGTTTTTGTCAAGGCCACCGGAAGCCGAGCGGAGGTGTTTAGTAATGTTGATGATCTCATCAGGGCGACGGCGGAATCAGACCTGCTCCGGCCTGTTTCAAATCCACTGCAGTTTTTTGTGAACCAGAACATGTAGATCACTTTGTGTTCCTCCAAAAAAAAAAAACCCTCAAAACATAAAATGATTCTATTTGTTTAAAAAGAATCTGCATTTAGAGAACTGCTTTGTTTTTCTTTCTTTTTTGTCAGATTCAGAACTTTTGAAAAACTTTTGTTTCCAAGAACTGTGCACATTATTATTTTAGTTTTATTTAGGGCTGCAACAAAAGGTATATTTTGATCTTCAAAGGTTCGGAACACATTATCGAAGGAAGGTTCGAACCTTCGGTGGTTCTAATTTGCATAATTTACCATAGCTACTTGTTTATATTTGATTGAAAATCATATTTTTACAGGTAATCCATATAAATGGAGTAAAACATTCACATATAGTTAACACATGTTACATAGAACAATAATCCTGTTTATATAATTTACATTTTTTTTTTTTTTTTTTAAATACACGTTGTCAATAATATGAACTAATGCTTGCCAAGTGACCCCAGAGATTGTGGCTCCATGATACATCAACAGTCGCTTGCACAGTTTGCATTCAACTATTTATTTTTTATTTTTTGGTCGTCTGGGCATTTAACAAAAAAATCCCACAGCAGAGGGGTTTCAAAACTTTTCTTTCAATACAGCTTACGCTATACAGAGCTTTGCTGTCGAGATGGAGAATGAAGAAATTAAAGGTTTGCTTCTGGATAACACGAGCTGGAGGGGGAGGGGCAGATGGTGCTCATTTTTCGAAATTAAAATGATTAGTTTTAGTGTATATTTTGTATGATTCAAACATATTCTACCATAGCACTTCTCTTACACTGTCTTGTACACTAGGTATTCAGTACATATTTTACTGTTTGCAGATAAGTATGAACAGCAAGCACACTGATACGTTATTTCAAACAAAATTAACTAGACTGAGTCCGTTTGAAACGGACCCAGTGTGAATGCAGCATTAAACTACCTTTTTGAATTTATAATACATTTTTTACAGGGCTCCAGACTGCAAATGGTTGCCCATGCAGCAAAAAAAAAATTGTGAACAAAAATGCTGCCTCTCCCTTTTAAAAGTCAATGTTTGTGAATGTGCTATGATGTCAGTCTGTAAGGGGAAGAATCGCATATCACATGTTTGAATAAACTGACGTGCGAGATGGACGTTAATAAGTAAACTAATAATAAGAATTTCATCAAATACAAATGCTTGTAAGCGCAGATAGGTGCTGTATTAACACCAACAGAATACTGTAACCCCAGTTTCATGCAGCAGTTGTGACAGCGACCAAACGTGAGCGAGTGTGGTGTAAAAATGTAGCGTTTTAATATCATAAATAGCAGAACCAATTTAAACTTGTTTTTACTGAACAATAAAGGGTAACGTAATCATAGGAGTTGCCTGTGTTACATCCTGTCAGACTTCACTAACACTGAGCATGGGAGCTGCAGCATGCTGTCAGATCAGGACTCCACTAATACTGAGCATGGGAGCTGCAGCATGCTGTCAGATCAGGACTTCACTAATACTGAGCATGGGAGCTGCAGCGTGCTATTACACATGTTAAACTGCACACAATCAGAGGTGCCGTCACCAATTCATATAAACATGCAGAGTTCATTGCAGTCATCAGCTGCATAGATTAACCATTCAGCAGAATATGGCAACAAACACGTGAGTACAGACCTTATGTTAAAGGTACTGTTTTAGTATCACTTTAGTGTCTGAGCAAGTTGTTGTATTCTAAGCAGTTGAATATAATAGCAAGCAGCTTGCTTCTGAAGTGGCTTCCACCCAGCTATTGGATTTGGTGACCTTTTTTGGGGGGGCCTATGAGCCATTGGCTCCTAAGGCAAAAAGTTTGTCTGGAGCCCTGATTTGTAATTTAGTTTTAAAGAAATGTATTTTAAAGAATAGGTAAAAAAGCAAAACAGGTTGTGAAGCTCATTTGACCAAACGTGCCTTTACCAGTGTTATTGCAAACACTTGCACAGCAAATGTGACTGTTTTGTTTTTTCTGTTTCATGCTTCATTTACTGTATTGTGATACATAACATATTGTGACCCTCGTATCGTGAAGACTCTGCCGATACCCAACCCTAGTTACTGGGTAGTTGAAGCCCTCAGGGAGGGTTGCACTTAGTGGAGGTGAATGTAAACCAGCAGACACTTTTTCAAATGTGGAAGTAATGAAATTGAATAATCATTATATCTAGTGAAAACATCATTCCAAATTTACTGCAGGTGTTGGATGTTGTGTGTGTGTTTTTTTTTTTTTTAAATAACTGCTATATACCCTCCTTTTTATGTTGTGTGTTTATGTAGTATAACATAAGCATGTCCCTTCAAATTAATATATATTGCATTGTAACTCATTCATACTAATGTACCGGTTGTTTTCAGTCATTACAAGGGAAACTGAACCATGCACTTCTATTTTTTACATATTATAGAAGACAAGGCTGCTTGCGGCTCGATTCGCTATGGAAAATACTTTAGATGGGGGGGGGTCTAATTAACCTTTTGCCAATAAAACTGGGTGCTAATAGAGTCGGCGCCACTTTATCAGGAAGCCTCGGATGAAGGAAAAATAGCCTGAATAAGTGTCTGTCCCAATTAAATGAGAGGCAGTGGAGACGACCTTAGTCGCACTTTTTTTTTGTTTCTTCATGAAAAGAAAAAAAATGAAATTACATCACATTGAGTTAAATGTTCAATACATCATTTAAAATGTCAATGTTTTGCTTTTATTCCTAAACAAAATGAATCGTTTTTTATTTCTACATGAAATTAAAAAGGATGAAATCACAAATCTTATCACAAGGTGAGGCACCTGCGATGTTGACACGCCAACTTTCTTTGCAACAGCAGCCTGAAAAACCACTGGAAGAGACGCCTCCTTCAAGAGTTCAACGTGGTTTGCGGAAGTCACAGCGTACTCACTGCACTGTGCTACGCGACCTGTCTTGCTCTGAAAAGCGATCTCCATTCACCATTTGAAAGTACTGTATCCCAATTAAACAAAGTGACGTCCCAATTAAATGACATAAACAGCATTGGGAAGAGCCATCTCCCAGAGTTGTGTCCTTTTTAAGCAGAAATCCTGATTTATGAGTATCCCGATTTAGGTGGTGCCAGCAGTATGAATAAGGGCGACCAGTCAAGACCGGACGCTATATCCAGCAGATCTTTTATTTATATGTAAATTATGTTGTATACTGTATATACTGTGTATGTGTGTATAATATATATATATATATATATATATATATATATATATATATATTGTGAGATGGAGGGTTGTGAGAGACAGCAGGGAAGGGGTTAAAACCTCCCTGCGAAAGAAATGCACCTTTTTGTTTGATTGTTTCTGCTTTTTCAGTTAATCAGTTTTGTTAATTGTCTTATTGTTTTGTTTAATTGTTTTATTATCATCCGCACCTGGGCGCTATTGGAAATTAGGTCCAGGTGCGGGGTTTAAAAGGAGAGCAAGCAGTCTGCTCGAGGCTGCTAAAGAGAAGGAGGCAGAAAGGAGTGCTCTGCTTCCTGGCAGTCCCGAGGAAAAAGGTACAGTGCAAACCTGTGTGGTTAAGTTTTGTGGAACAGGGAAACGGCTTAGCCGTCCTGTGATAGTTAGGTTCCTGCGTGTGTAGTTAGTGCTCAGAAAGAGCTAGGTGTTTATTTTGTGTGCTTTGTTTTACGTTTGTGTTTATTAAAAAAATAGCGCAACCGCGCTGAAAAAAATCCATTTGAGTGTCCTGGGTCGTATTTTTTAAAGGGGCAACGAACCCGAGTGGGTGAGTTCTTTCACATATGGTGGCAGAGAGTGTGGGCGCCCCTAAGACCCAAAAAATGGACCTACTACAGATATAGAAATGCCGCTGCTCAGAAGGAGCAGCTGGAGAGATGGGAGAGAGAGATGGGGTTGGCTCCAGTGAAGAGGAGGGAGCCAACAGAATTGGAGCTGTTGCTCCAAGAGTGGGAGCAGGCTAGTGGAGCTCCGCAGCCTCCCGAGCCAGAGGGGGAGGAGCTGCCGCTGCCAGAGCCCAGAGGGGAGGAGCTGCCGCTGCCAGAGCCCAGAGGGGAGGAGCTGCCGCTGCCAGAGCCCAGAGGGGAGGAGCTGCCGCTGCCGGAGCCCAGAGGGGAGGAGCTGCCGCTGCCGGAGCCCAGAGGGGAGGAGCTGCCGCTGCCGGAGCCCAGAGGGGAGGAGCTGCCGCTGCCGGAGCCCAGAGGGGAGGAGCTGCCGCTGCCGGAGCCCAGAGGGGAGGAGCTGCCGCTGCCGGAGCCCAGAGGGGAGGAGCTGCCGCTGCCAGAGCCCAGAGGGGAGGAGCTGCCGCTGACAGAGCCTAGAGGGGAGGAGCCGCTGCTTCTGGAGCCCGGGGAGGAGGTTGAACGCATACCTCCACCACAGCACCGACCACCACCCCTACGGTCCAGTCCGGCGCTGCTGCGTCCAGTCCCTCACTCCTTGCTCCAGGACACCCGGCCGGTCTTCCCGGACCTTCCTGCGCTGGACCTAGAGCCCAGGAGTCTGCAGCACTGGCCACAGCTTTGCCCCTGGTTCCCTGCTCCACTCTCCCCGAGCACCCAGACGTCGCTGGGCTGCTGCCAGACGTCGCTGTCGCTCCCCCTGTTCGCTGCTTCGCTTCCCCTGGGTGATCGGACATCACTGCGCCGGTTCCCAGGGGAAGATCTCTGTCCACTGCTGCATCCTCCAGTGCCACGGTCTACGCTCCGGTCGCCGTGTCGAACCGTTGGGTCCCCTTGTCGCCGGTGCGCGGTCCTTACCTGGCTGAGCCGGGATGTGGACCGATCCACCCTCAAGCCTGCCCGAGGAAGAGGGCAAGAAAGGACATTTATGGACTTGAGGGTGGGTGGTTGTGTTTTAGGGGAGGAGGTGGCCGTCTCGTGGCCTGTGTCTTGTAAAGACAAGGGGGGGGATATGTGAGATAGAGGGTTGTGAGAGACAGCAGGGAGGGGGTTAAAACCTCCCTGCGAAAGAAATGCACCTTTTTGTTTGATTGTTTCTGCTTTTTCAGTTAATCAGTTTTGTTAATTGTCTTATTGTTTTGTTTAATTGTTTTATTATCATCCGCACCTGGGCGCTATTGGAAATTAGGTCCAGGTGCGGGGTTTAAAAGGAGAGCAAGCAGTCTGCTCGAGGCTGCTAAAGAGAAGGAGGCAGAAAGGAGTGCTCTGCTTCCTGGCAGTCCCGAGGAAAAAGGTACAGTGCAAACCTGTGTGGTTAAGTTTTGTGGAACAGGGAAACGGCTTAGCCGTCCTGTGATAGTTAGGTTCCTGCGTGTGTAGTTAGTGCTCAGAAAGAGCTAGGTGTTTATTTTGTGTGCTTTGTTTTACGTTTGTGTTTATTAAAAAAATAGCGCAACCGCGCTGAAAAAAATCCATTTGAGTGTCCTGGGTCGTATTTTTTAAAGGGGCAACGAACCCGAGTGGGTGAGTTCTTTCACAATATATATACTGTATATATATTTTAAAACCATCCAAAATAGCCGTTCAGCACCATCCCTGTATTGTCAGACTGGCCGTACATTGTTACATTCCTGGTAGCCCATGAAAAGGAACCTGTCGGATTACAGGGTAGCAGTGGTAACAAAAGTCTAACCCCTACATTTCAGAGCCACACTGCATCATGGAAATTTCACAGAAGAGTAATGTCAGGGTGTTCAGTAACAGCTACCAGGTTGTGTAACACAGGTTGCACTACCTCCTGATGTCAAATATAAACATGAAAGCACTTCGAAGGGGGTAGAAAGCTGTGTGGTTTAAGTTCATTGAAGCGGCTTGGAATTGTGCATTGAATAGATCCATTGAGCATTCTCTCTCGCTCTCTCGCTCTCTCGCTCTCTCTCTCTCTCTCTCTGCAGTAATATAAACTAAGGAAGGGGGTGTGTGAATGTGATTGTTTTTACCACTTAATCTAAACCGGTGTGACACGGTAACACAACGGCCTCTACATGGCTGTAACCGGATCCAGGCTGGCATTCTTAGAGTACTAAACCTGCCGAAGCCAGAGAGGCTGGCACAGTGCCATGGCAAAGGGAGGCCTGTTTGTTATTGTTACAGTGGAGGGGATTCTGTTGTAGTGTTTTGCAGGTGTATTTGTGCTCTGTTTCTATCTTGGCAGGTGGTATACTCACACATCTGTGTATACAGTAACCTTGCACGCAGGCACCTCTGCTGTGTAACAATAACAAACAGATCTCTCTTTACATGTACAGAGAGAGACTGGGGTGGAAATGTGCAGCTGTATAGGTCATGTACATAGGTAGTACAGTACAAAGCAAACTGACTGTTCCCTGGGATTCCTCAAACACTACTGGCGCAAACGCAGTAAAACAATCCTTCTGAGTAAAGAGCTTTCGCTGTGTGTACCAAGGACAAGGTGTAGAGTTTAACTTACTATTTCTTTAATTCCTATTCCCTCCCTTAATCTCTTGCCTCTCAAACATATAATTAAAGACTGCGCTCTCGGGCACACAGCTCTCTACATAAACATAATTTACCAAACTGGAAGTGCCAGTATTACCTTGAAGTGAGATTACTGTAAACAGGGACTCATTTTATGTGGGAATGATTGCATTTGGTGATGCTGAAATTGGAACCGTTCAGTGCAACAGTGCAACGGTACACTGCCTTTCAATGTGCATGTAACCGTGAAATCCCAACTGGATCAAACAAAATAAATTATTTTTTGATATCGGTAATTCACACTGCCTCTCTGTCCCTCAGCTCTGACCCCTAGACCAGGGGTTCTCAACTGGGGGTCCGCAGCCCCCTAGGGGGCCTTGAGGAGGTTTCAAGGGGTTCTTCAAAAATAAACCAGAGAATGTGTTATTTTCCCTGCATGCTTACGACATGCTGAAACCTATTAGCTTCAGCATGTCGCAAGCATGTGGAGAAATGAACACGTTCTCAGGTTGCGTATGGTGTAATAGAGCTATTTCAGCGGGAGCACGACAGATTACAAAGCAGAGGAAAACTCAATGGAAACACACACAATAAATACCAGATATAGATACATTTTTAATTCGACCATCAGCATCAAAACAACAAAACCCACAGAATGATACAGAACTTCCTTCAACAAGTTCAAACGTAAGGGCTGAAGAACAGCAAGGAGGTGGTGTTGTGAGTAAAAAACATAAAGCCATTATTAACCCTGCAAAATTAAGGAAATACCAAGACAGCTACGAGAATTTCAGTTTTATTTGTACTGGAAGTGAAGATATACCTCAACCGCAGTGTGTAATTTCTGCACAAGTGACATTTTTATATATTTAATTAATTAATTGACAGAGACATTTAATTAAATATATAAAAACAAGCAACATTCGTTTTTTGTGCGAAAGGCTAAGGAACTGCTTGGTACTAAAGCCGTAATCAAATCCACAACTACCGCGGATAAAAAGCTTGTGTCATTTTACATAGTGCCGCAAAAAATTGCTAAAGCAGAAAGATTGCATACGATTGCTGAGGAGTTGACAGTGCTGTGTAGAAAATACCAATGTGAAATGACACTGTCAAATAATGGATCGCTTTTATGTCAGAAGACAAAGTTTTGCAGTGCATTGGTCGGCTCCATTGATGTTTCATCAGACAGCTCCCTCAGAACCAAGTTCAGTGAGATGTCGCTGGAGACATTTTGGTGCGAGTGCTCCGATGAATGCAGCACTGAAAGTGTTGGTCCCATTCAGTACAACCTACTTATGCGAAAATTGATTTTCAGCCATGACATCGATGAAAACAAAGTACCGAGCCAGGATAAACATTGACCATGACGTGCGTGTGTGCTTGTGAAGATACCTCCACGTATTGACAGAATCATTGCTCAACACCAACAACAAGTTTCACATTGAGTAAGTAAAACAAAAATAATTATATCCTCAGAAGCAGAAAGGTTGAGAACCCCTGCCCTAGACCACGCTGTCTCCCAGTCCGACTGCCCAAACCACTAGACCACACTGCATCCCAGTCCCTGTGCTCTAACCACTAGACCACACTGCCTCCCAGTCCCTGTGCTCTAACCACTAGACCACTCTGCCTCCCAGTCCCTGTGCTCTAACCACTAGACCACACTGTCTCCCAGTCCCTGTGCTCTAACCACTAGACCACACTGCCTCCCAGTCCCTGTGCTTTAACCACTAGACCACACTGCCTCCCAGTCCATGAGCTATAACCTGTGTGTCACACTACCTCCTCGTGTCTCAGCTCCGCTATGCCTTGCAGTCTCTCTGCTGTAACTATTTGGCCAGTGTTTCCCCTGTTCTCATCTCCAGCTGCTAGTTATTAGGAAGAATCAGAGAGGCCCTGGTTTGTTTGCTACTTTAACAAGCTAATCCACCTTTGAACTGCTCTGTCATATTATTTTTTTAAGATCAAAGAAAGCATGGAAGCTCTCTTATCTCCCAGCGTGTCAAAAAGGCTTGGAGTGCCAGGCCTGTCTTCTGAATTACAACACCCAATTACCAGAGCCCTACAACAGAGCATTGTGCAATGTCATGCTTGCACTTTCAGAGCCAAACATAATTAGACCTGGCCCTGGTCCAACCCCGCCTCCCATTTCCATGTATTGGTTTAAGCTCTGTGTTCTTTCTGCTTCCACACAGCATGCCCTGCACGTTATTGCACTCCTGGCTCCCTGATAACCCAGTTGAGCAGGTTAAACCTTGCGTGTGTGCTGCTCACATTAGAGGAGGGGGTTGCTGGCTATGGAATTCTCTCTGCAAACACACCCAGAGGGACTGTCCTAGAAGCAATTAGCACAAAGTACAACAATTTTTGTTTCTTTATCATTTGCAGGTTGCATGTCAGAGAGTAGTTAACTTTTTTCCTCTTGTCGCAAGTGTATTTGGATTAGGATCTGAACGGCTTTTTCTTGACACATTGTACTACGTTACCTACCATTGTAAAATAATCCATCACACAAATATAAGGCAGCACAAATGACATGATCTCTTTAAGTGGTGTATATGACATTAGTTAGACAGATTTATCAACCCAAATGTTCCTATTATTTTTCTTCTTTTGTTCCTTGTCTAAACAAAGGTAAGGCACAATGGCATTGGCTACAGTGCCTTTTTAAACACACTGTGCTTTGAAACACATTTTTATTTTGAAGTATAAATTGGTAAATATAGAGTTGGTTTGTGTTCAGGTCCGATGAATTAGGAACAGTAAGCTGTACCAGCACATAATTGTGTGCAGCAAAGATACTCGTTTCATAAACATAACAGAAAATACAATGTAACTGAAATGGTATTCTACATTCTGTATGGCATGCATGCATGGGGATACTAATCTGTAACTCTTAAGCTAGACTGTGCTGTTTGTATGTAGGCCTATATTTAAATATAAATAGTGCTTACACTTGCAGTGCATAAAGGTTACGTGTTCATAGGCAAGAAAAAATACAATTTTACAAAAGCAAAAAAAAAACCCATTTAATTCAACAGCTTAATGGCACTGTACTGTATACTCCCAAGAGCCACAACATCCACAACTGCACAGTGAGAAACAGCAACAAGCTCACGATTTGAATGAATGTAGTGGTTGGGAGGTGTGGGGAGTCTAAGGTAAGGGTGTTTGAAAGAATGTAGTGTAGGGGAGGAGTCTGAGGTAAGGGTGTTTGAATGAATGTAGTGTAGGGGGTGAGTTTGAGGTAAGGGTGTTTGAATGTAGTGTAAGGGGAGGAGTCTGAGGTAAGGGTGTTTGAATGAATGTAGTGTAGGGGGAGGAGTCTGAGGTAAGGGTGTTTGAATGAATGTAGTGTAGGGGGAGGAGTCTGAGGTAAGGGTGTTTGAATGAATGTAGTGGTTGGGAGGTGTGGGGAGTCTGAGGTAAGGGTGTTTGAATGAATGTAGTGTAGGGGGAGGAGTCTGAGGTAAGGGTGTTTGAATGAATGTAGTGGTTGGGAGGTGTGGGGAGTCTGAGGTAAGGGTGTTTGAATGAATGTAGTGTAGGGGGAGGAGTCTGAGGTAAGGGTGTTTGAATGAATGTAGTGTAGGGGGAGGAGTCTGAGGTAAGGGTGTTTGAATGAATGTAGTGTAGGGGGAGGAGTCTGAGGTAAGGGTGTTTGAATGAATGTAGTGTAGGGGGAGGAGTCTCTCTCTCTCTACATGTGTGTTATGTGCATTCTTGCTGCTGCATCAGGAAGGAAGCACTGCAGCAGGCTCCACCTGTTAGACTGGGTGGTGGCTGGGACCCGGGCTTTGCGTGACAAGAGCTGCTCCTTCAAGCAGCCACTTAAGTTAGCATGCAACTGCACAATGCTCGACTCTGGTCTCCTTACAATTGTGTGAAAGTAATGGGTGTATACAAGGCATTTACCTTCCCCTGCAAGTGGAGGGCTGAGGGAATGGCAGGCAGTGTGGTCTATGGTTAGAGCTTAGCGAATGGGAGGCAGTGTGGTCTATGGTTAGAGCTGAGGGATTGGCAGTGTGGTCTATGGTTAGAGCTGAGGGAATGGGAGGCAGTGTGGGTTATGGTTAGAGCTGAGGGAATGGGAGGCAGTGTGGTCTATGGTTAGAGCTGAGGGAATGGGAGGCAGTGTGGTCTATGGTTAGAGCTGAGGGAATGAGAGGCAGTGTGGTCTATGGTTAGAGCTGTGGGAATGGGAGGCAGTGTGGTATATGGTTAGCTGTGGGATTGGCAGCGTGGTCTATGGTTAGAGCTGAGGGATTGGCAGTGTGGTCTATGGTTAGAGCTGAGAGAATGGAAGGCAGTGTGGTCTATGGTTAGAGCTGAGGGAATGGAAGGCAGTGTGGTATATGGTTAGAGCTGAGGGAATGGCAGTGTGGTCTATGGTTAGAGCTGAGAGAATGGAAGGCAGTGTGGTCTATGGTTAGAGCTGAGGGAATGGAAGGCAGTGTGGTCTATGGTTAGAGCTGAGGGAATGGGAGGCAGTGTGGTCTATGGTTAGAGCTGTGGGATTGGCAGTGTGATCTATGGTTAGAGCACAGGGAATGGGAGGCAGTGTGGTCTGGTTAGAGCTGAGGGAATGGAAGGCAGTGTGGTCTATGGTTAGAGCTGGGGGATTGGCAGGGTGCTCTGCTTGGCAGAGCAGTGAACTGGGTGTTTTATCTCGCGTAGTTCAGCCCTGGTGCCTCATTGACAGAGCCCTGTGGGACTGTTTCTCAGGGGAATGCGCTCTGGGCAGCCCTTTGTGTGAGAAGTGTTCTGAGGTTTCTTGGCAACCGCAATGAGGTATAAACTTCTTTTGAGGTGGAGCTTAAACAAACAGAGGTGCTAACTCTTTGAAAAAAGAGGTTGGGGGGGGGGGGGGGGGGCAGTGTACATAAGGACCACACTGACCAATGATAGACACTAATGTCATGGGACAAGTGAGAGAGAGAGGTCTGGTGTGTACTGTAGTGTGGTTTTGTCTGGGAGGGATCCGTTTTAAAGTTGTCCTACTGGGACGACATGAAGTACATTTTTGTAATGTTAAGTACAGGTAATACAAGGAGGCTGGAGAAATGCCAGACTTGTTCCTGTAAAATCACCTGTTTGTTCCCATGGTGATTATTTTTATAATTCCTCTTTGTTACTGGTTCATGGTTTACAAAGTGACCATGAAAGAAATTATTGTTCTGCATGTGTCACGTAAGATTGATATGGAATATGCCATGACCCAACTGAAAGTATCACATTTATTTTATGAGCTATCCTTTGCCTCTTGACCTGCACAAGGGGTGGAGCAAACCTGAGCCTCGAGTGAGGTGGAAGAGGTCAGGCTAACGAGTGAAAATGAATCCATATTTGCCAGAACCTGTTCCTCGTTCATTGGTTTGGTGTCACTCTCAAATTGACTCGGTTACTCCCCGCTTTTCATTCTGTTTGTACTCTAAGGGTCTCGATCAGGCTTAAGTATTTGAAAGTGAATGATACATTTTTTGCAAACGTTTCACTTTTTGTCCGGTAGTTAAATAAATAAATACTGTACTTCAACTGAAAATACAGTAAAATTAGAACAAAATAGGTAAACAGTTCGTAAGTGTGCGAGTAATGTTTTTCTCATACTGATTTCATTTTGTACCTATGCATTTAGGAGTGCATGTGCTTTTCTTTGTTAATCTACTTTATTAACACAGCTCACAATATTGTATTTATTTGTTTGTTTATTCTTAAATAAAGGCTACATATTTGATCTTTTTGGGAAAAAAACTATATCTACGCAGTCACTGTAGATAAAGTGTTCCAGGGCCATAGCCAGCCATGAGAACTCACCGAGGCATTCATGTATAGTTAGTTAGTGTCTACCTGAAATCACCTAATAATACTCACAATTAAACTATTGCTAGAGTTGTTAACATTTGCATAAATTGGGTCCACTAAACTGCAGTTTACAAGCCACTAACGATTTAGCATTGGAATAATAAGCTGGATTCGCTAAACTGTGGGCTGCCGGAATGTATTCCTTATTAGGCTGATATCTACTTCTTTAGTCAACATTATTACAGTACTTTGCCGCACCTTGTAAAAAAAGTCAATCATCCTTGGTTGTTTGGAAGCCATTCAAACACATTTAACTGGCTATGGTGGTATGAACTGAGCCGTGCAGTGTCGCTGTAGTCTGCAATGACAGGAAACATTTTTGAAGAGCACAGCAGAGGCTATCAGCGGGACTTGGGAATTAATGTGGGACTTGGGAATTAATGTGTGCACACTGGGGATGACATGCATTTTATTTTCCGGCAAAACAACTAAACAACGTGTAAAAGAGCCTAAATAAATAATTGTTACTATGATTTTATCCGAGGCTTGTGCCTCATAGCTGACTATGGGCCTTGGTATTGAAGCCACACGGATATATGGGTTTGTTATCACTGACCTGAACCCAACAGGATGTTGTTGTGTTCTTAACGATTTAGTTCCCGAGAAGAATAGTCGCCGCGGTTGTTATTATTGAGGTGTACTTGCCGCTGTTATTGTTTTCTGTAAAACCTTGATATCCTGTCAGTTAAGAAAAGGCTTCATGCAAAGCTTGTTTTATTAACGTTGCCAGAGACCAGCGCTCATACTGCATTTAAATATTTTCTACAAGTTATTTAAATTCCCAAATTAATAATCAAACCCGGGTAGTAAAAAGAAACCCAGGTCGGGTCATTTAAAACCTCTTTTTATATATGGGGGGGGGGGGGGGGAGAGACCGTGATCATCGTAACCCCCTGCAGGCGAGGCAGGACAAGTCATGCACATGCTTCCGCTTTGTGGAAGTAGTTGTCAGCATATATAATCTTCTATATCTATGGTTGTCAGTAGGTAGATGCAGAGTCTGCATCATAGGATGACGTAGGGCTGTAAGGGTTTAAACGGTAAATGTGGATTAAAAATATTTTCATTTTAAAATTTGTATTATACGTTTAAACACAACTTAACAGTAAAATATATTATCAAATTAGTTTTGCATATTTTCTGCAAAGATATGTTTCTCTTTCTAAGGTTTTCTCCTTTAAGGAAACCTGATCTGTTCTTCCACGTGATCACTCTAAATACGTTGTGCATAAATTAAGGGCAGACCAGCTTGCGTTATTGTGTATCTCCATCGCATTGTCTTTTTTTCCTTACTTTCTGGAAGGGATAAACAACGATAAAGGCTGAATCAGTGAAAATAATTCACTGTTCGAGTGCGTTAAATAAATGCAATCATGGAAAATAAATAGAAACCTTTTTAAGGACTTTAAAGAATTAGACAACATTGCAGACTATTTTTAACGTCTGTATTACAACACAAAAAGTACTCCTCACACAGACTGCTATTACAGCAGTCACTTTGAACAGTACGATCCCAATGTTCACACAGAGCAGATTTATGGTAGTGAAACCATGGGCATAGCAGTAATATAGAATTGATCAAGTTTAAAACCAAAAGTTATGAAACACGCCTATCTGTTTGCTTTGGAGTGCCCCACACTGCACTAAAAAAAAAAATACAACCCGTTTTTAAAGTTAACAATACTATTTTTTCAATACAATTAGATAAAATAATACTTAATCCAATGAAGACGAACACAAACCAAATGGAAAAAGTAGAAGCCTGTAGGTTTGCGGTTTTGTGTTGTTCACCTTGCCTGTGGTGTGCATAACTTCATTTAAAATTAACCTAATTACATTTTTTTTAAACGGTAAAAACGTAAATCAAAAAAAAAATTTGAAATCAGAACAAAATAACACGAATTCCATAGGGTCCTAGTCTTAGTACTTTACAGTATTTCAGTAAAGTGAATAGCCTGTGTGATTTAAGGCACATCACGGCACAGTAAAACACTAACACATTGGAAAAGAAAAACATGGAGCTACTATTTATTTATTTATTTATTTATTTGTTTGTTTGTTTGTTTGTTTGTTTGTTTGTTTGTTTGTTTATAAAAAGAACGTCGAATAAGATGTCTGTTACAAAGTGAGTACACCTTTTTATTTGTACATATTTTATTGTGTGTGTTCAACAGGACATCTGCAATTACAGAACAGCTTTTAGTTATTCAAGCGAGCTGAACCGAGAAGCCGGGAAAGAGGGACGCTGGGAAATGAAGGCTTTATTTTTTCACATGAATGTGCCGATGTGAAGGGGAGGGACGCTGGGAACTAGTATTATCAGACAACGGCTTTGATTTTTAATGAAATAAAATAAAGGTTTTTGGTTCTGGACATGTTTTGTTTCCTGCTAACAATATACAAGTGAATGAAACTAAAAATGTAGTCTTGTCACTGTGTTTTAAGTTTAATTTAAATAGAGTTGTTTTTTAATGTTTTTTCAAAGTTGGATACACACACTTTTTATGGAGCTTCTGGAGAAATGGTACATTGTAAAATCGACTGTTTTTTTCATGCTATTAAAATAGATTACATTTTAGTGCTAATTTACAGTCCTCCTTTATGCTTTTATGTTTGCCATTGTTTGTCTTCAAGTGGATCTATATGGTATGCGCTTTGAATAACAAACCGAGATTTAAAATATGACTTAAAATATTGGAATATTGGGTGGGGGGGCTCCCAGCGAAGCTGTTGCGTCATATTTACAGTGCCTTGCTGAAACAGTATGTGTACAACTTATTGTTAAATGGCTAAAGTTTTTCCAGCGTGGCTAAAAAATGTTGTTACTTTAGCCACAGAGGCAAACTAAATGAAAGTCTGATGGTGTTGGTTGTTACAGAGCTGTGTATCGGGGGCGCATCCACGATCTAGTGTCATCAGTCAACAGGAGGGAATGTGCTAATAAAGTTCAGTGAAGTTCAATCTCGTCTCCGTGTTGCGTACGTTACACGCACCAAATTAAAGAACATGCTGTCACAACCAACCCATTGAAGAGTATTGAGAGCTGAAAAAAGTATTTTAAGCAAACCAATTTCTCACATAAAGGAATAATCAACATTTCACAGGATTATTATTATTTTTTGGCTGTTACGCAAACTGAAAAAAAATCCTCATTTTTCCAGGTAACAACATAACGGCCCGTTACACTCAACAGCGCTGGCTTGAACCCTGCTCAGTGCGCTGCTTATGAGAACCACGAAGATTGTGTCTGAGACATACGAGCTGTTTAGCAAAGCTCGGCTTCAAGGCGGTTCAACGTTGTGTGGTAACCAAGCCTGCTGTAGAGAAGCAGCAGGTCTTGCTCGTGGCAGCAGCAGACAGGGACTCGTTAGGACCTGTGCATGAGTTTACATCCTGACAACTTGAGAGGCGGACCAAGACAGAGAAGTGCACAGTCAACGAGGGGAACAGAACAAAACAATACGCCTAGTACTCCCTACATATATTGATATGACACACAAATCAGGCTGTGATACATTCTAGAACATTCAGTGTTTGTTAGTGCTCTTACCCTGCAGGTGAGAGGAAGGGCCTGCACAGATCCAGCAGCTCCTTCAACACGAGAGCTGGCCTGGGGCTAGGCATGTACTTTTAGCATTTCCTTTTTTTTTTCTTTAAGAATGAAACCTTTCAGTTTGTGTAAACAGCGAGGGAGTTTCGGTGCTGCAGGCATAGCTTACACTCCCTCCTCTGTGTTGGAACAAAGCTCCCAGATCTCAGCGACACCTGTACCAAAGAACAGGGAGAAAACACCTTGCTTTACTTACCCCTGATTGGTACAGTGACAGCTGCTTTAGCAGGGATAGATGGGTGAGTTCTGTTTTTACAACTGCGTTGAGTCCATTCAGAAAAACAGTGGTTACCCAAGTATTTTAAAGCTTTTTTTTGTTTTTTGCATCATAATCACTTATACGAAGTCATCCATGCAAAATAGACCTGGCTTTCATTTTTTTTTTACACTCCACACTGATAAAATACAGAACCAGTCTTGTATGTGTACTTAGATATTACACACTTTATTATGACACAGAGCCTAGAGTTGGTTAAAGCTGAGGGCAGTGGGGCCCAGTGAATGTTGCAGAGACATCCACAGTTGTCTCACCCAAAAGCCCACACTCATGACCCTGGTTGCTCAATGCTTCAACTCTGTGTCCCTTACAGACGCTGGCCTGGTGGTTCCCAGTATCTCCTATGAGCTGCACAAGAAGCTGCTGTGTGTGGCGGAGCGGCACGGGCTCACGCTGGAGCGGAGGCTGGAGATGGCGGGTGTGTGCGCCAGTCAGATGGCTCTGACCCTGCTGGGGGGCCCCAACCGGTAAGATCAGTGAGGGAACTGCTTCACAGAACCTCAGCACTGTTCAAACCACAGTGATGGACACAGTCATCAGAGTGGCATGCAATAGAAGTGGTCTATCTGTTTTTCTCTAAGCTGTTGCTCCCAAGCTTTCTCCTGCCAACTACTTCAGGTGCAACTCGTGCAGCACACATTCTCCATTCGGATCCGTCCCTTCCAATATGCACACCCAATTCTCAGCGTTTTGTATTGCATAGATTCTGATGTTTGGATGCCTCAAAACCCTCAATCAGTGCTTTGTACTCAGGAAATGAATGGCAGCTATTTAACAGAGAACTCAAACTCGGTGTGTTGCCTGTGCTCCTCACTGCTATGGATCTAGGTATTGAATCGCTGAGACCACGGAGCTAGCAAGTATGAGCCCACTATTGTACAGAGCAATAAAACACTCTGCATCAGCACTGGTGTGGGGCTGTTTATTACTAGCTATGGGACAGTTCTTCTCTGTGAAAGACACCCGGGCATTCATTCATTCATTCAGCCCAAGGCAACAATCTTCCAACAGTACATCACCTTGTCACCATGAAGCCTCAATTCAAACCATTTTGCACACTTTAATTAATATTTGTGTTGGGTGGAAATGTAGGGAATAGTCATCCCCCTCAATCTGTTTAAACAGAGGTGGGCATTTACCTAAGAAACAGAACCGATGGCAACAAGAGGCTGAAGCTGTCGTTGAGCTTCTATGAGACCAAGTTAACCATCGGCTACACCTGCAAGCTAACTTTCTTCAGACAACAATCTGGGTCTGCTTCTCAAATACTATAGGTATTATTTTATACATTTATTTTGTGTGGCTAGACTGCTCAGTCTCCATAAGCACTGTGCTGTGCTGTACCAGCCCTGATTTCAGGCTTCATTGCTGTCAGCCCCTAGTTGATAACACACGTTAATCTGAGCACCTTTAATTAAACAACGCCTGGGAACAACAGAGTTAATCAGATTACATTTAAACAATAGTGTCCTGTTGGACAAATGTCGTGCTCTAGTGGAGGAGGGAGTGATAGTGTCTCTGCTCCTTGGGAGCACTGCTTTTTTTTTTTTTTTTTTGTCAGGTTTTATTTAAATACTGACAGGAGATAAAGCAGCCGTTTCTATCCACACAGAGAATAGTTGTTCCCCTCGTTATATCCATAAAGAGAATACTTGTTCTCCAGGTTTTCTAACACACACAAAGAGTTCATTGAATTGCCACTTTCTAGTGTTGATGACGAAGGCTCCTTGGAGCGCTTAAGCCACTCTACTAGCCTGTTTTCAAATGTGACACTTGCTGCAGTGATAACCAAGGCATTCAAGCCATGTTCTTAACTTTCCTTTGCAACACATTGGTGCTTGAGGAAACTGCAGCCATACAGTGCTGTAACTGCATGAAATAAACAAAGCAAGAGCATAACTAAAAGTTCCCTTTCAAGTACGAAATGTAGCCATTACTGTATGGGTGCTTACCTTCGAAACCTGAATAAGATATATCAAAGCTGCTCGACAATATTAAAACAGCCGCTTTATTAGTTGTTACTAATTCTACGTATTTGTGCACTACAGCCTGGTGTTTGTTACGTCCCACTGCGGACTTCCCATGGATCCAGCAACATAAGTTGGCTAACTTTGTCCTCTGCCCCTGGCTGGAGTTATTTTTTTCTCATTTTGGCTTAGGCAGTTTGTATATTTTATGCAATTGTTACAATTGCTGTATTTCTTTGAATTAGTTTTTTTCTGTTTTCAGAGAGACTGAGCGCAGCCCGTCTGCAGCGTGGTGCTGTGAGCACACGTGTAGCGACAGCAGCTGCTGGGCTCAGCAGCACTGTGCAGGACCAAGATAATTGCTTCGGTTGTGGTTGCTTGCAACCTCTCCCACGATACAGTTGGCGACGCCTAATCAGGATACTGATAATCAGGATTTCTGCTTTAAATGGCATATAACTCTGGGAGGCGGCTCTTCCCAATGCTATTTATGTCATTTAATTGGGACGTCACTTTGTTTAATTGGGATACAGTATTTTCAAATGATGAACAGAGATCGCTTTTGAGAGCAGGACAGGTACACGTAACACAGTGCAGTGAGTATGTGATTACACTGTGACTTGCGTAAATTGCATAAACCTTGAAGGCGCTGGAGTCTCCTGTGGTTTCTCAGGCTGCTGTTGCAAAGAAAGTTGGCGTGTCAACATCGCAGGTGTTTAGGAATAAAAAAACAACTATTGATTTAAATTATGTATTTAGCATTTAATCATGTGATTTGATTTTATTATTTTTCTTTTTATTTAGAAACAAAAAAGTGTGACCTAAGGTTGTTTCAAATGCCTCGTTTTAATTTGGACAGCCGCTTATTCGCAATGTGTTTCCTTCTCCCGAGGCGTCCCGATAAAGCGGCACAGACTGTATCTTGTTGCCGTTTTGGTTACAGCTTTAGCATCACCATTACGAAGGCTGTTGGTGCATTCTAACAAGCAGGCTTCTCTCAGTCACCGACCCGGTACCATACCGACCCAGTGCTAAAGTCAACGAACTGACCTGGTGCCGTCCCGGTTCCGACTCCCGGTACCATACCGACCCGGTGCTAAAGTCACCGTACCAGTACTAAAACGACCTGGTGTCATCCCAGTTTTTACCCGGTCCAACATGGCCCGCTACCTATCTGTGTTCACACCACCGGTCCGGTACCAAACCGGTCTTATTTGGGTCTTGACCCGCCCGGTTGTGTCTAAGCAGATTGAGGCAGCACCTGTACATCTGTATACTATACACTACATTGCTTGTTTCTTGCATCATGCCTGGGTTTTATGCCAAGGTGGCACTGACGAAACACAGTTTCATCAAGTTTTGTGCACCTTTGTCTAAGCGCACGCTTGAGAAATCTCTCTCCCAAAGCTCTACAAAGTCCTAGGCATCCATTATTCATGCACAGCGCTCTTCCTCATCACCCTGTGTTATACCCCTTTTACACAGGCGAGTTATGCCGGCTCAGAACCGGTACTGATGTGGCATTTTGGTTTGTGTGAATTGACCATATCATCACAGAGCCATCCTATTTTATGCCGTCTCTGAACCACATCGCGAGGTGGTTCAGAGACGGCACTGAACCGTCTTAACTCCTGTGTGAAATGCTAGGCCGGCATTGAAGCGCTATAGTGGGCGTGGATTGAAAGTCAACATCCCACGTGACACTATACCAGGCATGTTGGCCTGTATACACGCTTTTATTCCACACCCCATGGCTCTGTGCCAAGGGACACCGGTTGATGCACATGGGAAAGTATCCCACACAGGAAACTGTCTTCATGGTCTTTCTCATCTTCCTTTTCCTCTACCTCTTCCTCTTCTTCTGCTTCTCCTTCTGCTTCCACGAGGAAGACGAGTCTCCGTTCCAAGCGGTCGGTGGAATCGGAGCATATGGAAAAGACTGGGCAGCCGTTTCCCCCAAGGAACGGTGCTCACAGAATTACTGAGTGAACGTTCGGCATCGCCTGCCCTGCATGTCCCCTTGGGGCTCAGTGTGCTACAAGCTCAGATTGGCAACAGGAGGACATACTTTCCATCGCTGCCTTTGATAAGGTGGGCGAACAGGAGCTGATGTTCCCGTCCTGAGGACGTGGAGTCAGACAGCACATCCCCTGTGGTTGACAAGACAAAAAGTTGGAGGCAGTCTGAACAATTTGTCTGCTATGGGGCGAGGTCCCATGGTCAAGCCCTGTCTAAGCAGCAGCTGTCTGAGTGGATAGCAGACACGGTCAAGACTGTTTGAGCTAGCCAACTTGCCCCCTCCAGAAAAACTTGGCCCACCAGGGGCATGGCTACTTCGTGGGCTTTATTGCAGGGTGTATCTGTCGCAGACATTTGCAATGCAGCGGTGTAGGCTACTCCCATACCTTTACTAGGTTCTACAGACTTAATGTCGTGGATCCTCAAAACCCTGGTTTTGGAACTAGAGTGTTAAGGGCAGCTTCTCAGTCGACCCTTACAGTACAGACATAGAGGCGAGTTTCTCCCTCAATTTTTTAGCCCTCGCTACTTGTTACTGGGGTTCCGTATTGTAACGCACAAGGCAGCCTCTCTGTTTAGCCTGTAGCATTCTAGTCATTCTGCAATATTGCCCTTGCGACGGCTTTGGTATACTCACCCATACGGTAATGGTTACATTTTGTGCTTGATAGGGAACATTAGGTTATTGTCAGAACCCTGGTTCCCTGAAATATAAATGTAACCATTAACCTTCAAGGTCGCTGCGTCCATGATTGCAGCAGCCTTATGGAAAGGTGCCGTTGAGTTCTGTGACTGCAGTGCTTTTACGTCCTCGGGGACGGGCCGTGACCACGTCTCAGGCTCGTCGAGCAGCTTTGATATATCTTATTCAGGTTTCGGGTCTTTTGAAGGTAATGGTTATATTTCTGTTTCAGGAAACCAGGGTTATGATAATAACTTATCGATCTTCAACACAGCCATAATAATGTTGCTAATAAGGCTTGTATCACACCCATTAAATTGATGTGGCAGATTATGTACTAACCTGTATTAATTTAAATATTCTTTTTTTAAGGCTCACCCCTAAGAATGTGCACCAGCGCCCCACGGTGGCCTTGCTGTGTGGCCCCCATGTGCAGGGCGCTCAGGGCATCAGCTGCGGACGCCACCTCGCCAACCACGAGGTCCATGTCATCCTCTTCCTGCCCAACTTCGTCAAGATGCTGGAGTCCATCACCAACGAGCTAATGCTCTTCAGCAAGACTGGCGGCAAGCAGGTCTCCAGTGTGAAAGGTACTGGGGCAGCATCGGGCAATTAGGCGAAAAGGGTCTTAAGGGGCTTGGTGGCGATTGTAGGCTTAGTTACACATGGTCTCCGAGCGGGGCAGCTTGGGTGATTGAGCATGCCTACTTCCTATAAAGAGGACAAAATAAGGGCATATCTAATATTTGAGTCTGGAAGCTAGATGGGGCTGTGTGTTATAGAGCAGTGTAGACTTGTCCTGTGTGCTCAGACAGTGTTGTTCCTCTGCTCTTTTAACCAGGGAATGGAATCCCTTCACTGGCTGACTGCCGAGTTACGCTGAGTAGTTCCATTTCCCTTTGAGTAACAATGGTGGCTCTTCAAATCCAGTATATCAATTGTGCAGTTTCTGAAAACTGCTTTGTAACATGTAATGCAATATTGCCACCTGCTGGTATAAAAAAAAATATGACTATCAGCCAGAGTTAGAAGCTTGAGTCATGCACCCAGAATCCATTAAGTGTATATTTAAATGACCAGGAGCTGGGACTTTAAACAATCAGACTCCTGAAAATTGGTTCTTTCCCTATAGCTTTGTGCGCTTGGAATTGGAATTGATTAAAAGGGAATGGGAAATGGAGATGGAATTGACCCCAACCCTGTTTGCGATGTTTTGCATGTGCAGAATTTAAAGACTGAAATGGAAAAAATAATATTGAGAATTCATGGAAACTGGAAACGGAGGTAAAAACACTGAAGAACCTACTAACACAGAATCTTGCTAGGAGAAGGGAAATCTGAGAAGAGCGCTAAAAACCAGAAAACAGCCTTTTTCCTTATGGTATATAGGCTGGTGAACTCTTTTTTTATAAAATACTGCATTCTTTTTTGATTATATTTTTGGTTTTTGCTCTCTGTAGTTTAAAATTCACATTCATAAAGCTTATGTCAGCTCTTCCTGCATTGTTCACATGAAAATATGCTGGTTATGAAAATATGATTGGTTATGTGTATGTGTGTGTGTATATATATATATATATATATATATATATATATATATATATATATATATATATATATATATATATATATGTATATGTATATATATATATATGTATATATATATAATATATATATATATATATATATATAAATATAAATATAAATATAAATATAAATCCCAGGGTGGTGTGACACATTTAGCAACATCAATTCAGTTGTCAACAAGAATTGGCAATAGAAATTGCTTTTGTAGACCTATCTGGTGTTAGGTGAAACTCATTCATGCTGTGATGACAAATGCGATCAGCCTGATTGCTAAAATTCCTGGCACCTGGTCATTTCTAACAAACTAGTACATTTAAACAAGGTGAGTTCTGAAAGCCAGGACTGGGTGCTGTATGAGTAACCCTTCAGCCCTACATCTAACTTCCATGTTTGTCATTTAGTTTTCCAGATTGTAGGTCCCTACCCTTCCTCTCTCCCTCCCAAGTACACTGATCCCTCTTTACCACTGGCACATCCAAGCTGCGAGGGCCCCAGGCCCTTACGGTACGGGTGCTTTTCCACTGGCTATTTGTCTATCCGAGCGAGAACCAAACCGTGAAACTCTGGCCGTGCAACACATCTGTATCTGACTCCGAGCTGAGCAGGCCCAGGGGCAGGGTTAATGGTTTTTATCATTACATTCTGTCAGTCAGTACACTTCAGTCAGGAAATCTGATTTAAGACAATGATTACATATGTCATGCAGAGTTTGAAAGAAGCAAGCATGAGAAATCAATAACCTTACCTTTTTTATCGTACGTTGTCTACACCACCCAGGCACTGCCAAGAAAAGGCCGTCCCTCAAAACTCAGCGCTCAAACAAGGAGACTTGTGAGAAAAGCCACAGAGAGGCCAACAATCACTTTGAAGGAGCTACAGACTTCAGTGGCTGGGAGTGGAGTAATGGTGCACCAGTCAACTATATCAAGAGCTCTGCATAACACTGGCCTGTATGGGAGGGTGGCAAGAAAGAAGCTGTTACTCAAAAGGTACCATCTGAAAGTACGTCTGGAGTTTGCCAGAAAGCATAAGAGTGACCCAGCTGCGATGTGGAAAAAGGTTTTGTGGTCAGATAAGACCAAGATAGAGCTTTTTGGCCAAAACTCCAAGCGCTGTGTGTGGCGCAAACCTAACACTGCCCATGCCTCAAGACACACCATCCCTACAGTGAAGTATGGTGGTGGCAGCATCATGCTGTGGGGATGCTTCTCATCAGCAGGGACTGGGCATCTTGTTAAAATTGAAGGAATAATGGATGGAGCAAAATACAGGGAAATACTGCAAGAGGAACCTGCTTCAGTCCGCTAAAAAACTGAAGCTTGGGAGGAAATTCCCCTTTCAGCAGGACAATGATCCCAAGCACAAGGCTTGGGATTTGTTCTTGGCTCAAGAACAAAAAGGTGAATGTCCTACAGTGGCCCAGTCCAAGTCCTGATCTCAATCCCATTGAGAATTTGTGGCACTATTTGAAAATTGCGGTCCACAAGCGTCGTCCAACCAACCTGAACAACCTGGAGCAAATCTGCCAAGAAGAATGGGCCAAAATCACTCCGACACTGTGTGCAAAGCTGGTACATACTTACCCCAAAAGACTTAAAGCTGTTATTGCAGCGAAAGGTGGCTCTACCAAATATTAATGTGTGGGGGTTGAATACTTATGCAAGCAAGGTATTTCAGTTTTTTATTTTTGTTAAAAATATTTCCCAACATAACACCAATGTCACCTTACAATAATTGATTTTGAGTTTCAGTGTTTTAAAATAAAATATCAAACAGAACGAAATTTCAATGTACCATTTGTAATTCAGTAATATGAGGGGTCAGGGGTCTGAATAATTTTGCAAGGCACTGTGTGTGTGTATATATATATATATATATATATATATATATATATATATATATATATATATATATATAAATCAAAGCTGAAGTAATGCAGGAGCGATCCCAGCAGAGTTCACAGCATATTTTCATGTGAACAATGCAGGAAGAGCTGGCGTAAGCTTTATGAATGTGAATTTTAAACTACAGAGAGCAAAAACCAAAAATATAATAAAAAAAGAATGGGGTCTTTTATAAAAAAAAAAGACCGAGTTCACCAGCCTATATACCATTAGGGAAAAGGCTGTTTTCTGGTTTTCAGCGCTCTTCTCAGATTTCCCTTCTCCGAGCAAGATTTTGTGTTAGTAGGCTCTTCAGTGTTGTTACCTCCGTTTCCAGTTTCCATTAATACTCAATATTATTTTTTCCATTTCAGTCTTTAAATTCTGCACATGCAAAACATCGCAAACAGGGTTGGGGTCAATTCCATCTCCATTTCCCATTCCCTTTTAATCAATTCCAATTCCAAGCGCACAAAGCTATAGGGAAAGAACCCATTTTCAGTAGCACGGCTCGGTCTCTGCAGTGGTAAAACATCTAGGCTCCTCCTAAACCCGGCGTGGCTCGGTTCTACAGTGTAAAAGCGATATTATAGCAATGCTACACAGATAAAATATATGTAGGATATTATTTGCCTAACTGTGAGTTCACTGTTTTATTTTTGATTTTCCCCTGTAGATTTGCCAGATAGCCCAGTGGACCTGGTAATAAACTGCCTGGACTGCCACGAGAACGCCTTCCTGCAAGACCAGGCGTGGTATCGGGCAGCCGTGGACTGGGCCAATCAGAACCGTGCTCCAGTGCTGAGCATCGACCCGCCAGTGAGCACACGAGAGCAGGCCGTGGATGCCAAGTGGTCCCTGTGTCTCGGCCTGCCCTTGCCCCTTGCCGAAAGCGCGGGCCGCGTCTACCTCTGTGACATCGGCATCCCTCGCCACATCTTTCAGGAGGTCGGCATCAACTATCACTCCCCCTTTGGCTGCAAGTTCAGCATCCCCTTACACTCCGCCTAGCACCGTCCTGGCCTTCCCCAGCCCTCTGCTTTCCAACGGGACAGCGGCCAGATTAATAAACGGCCTTCAAAACAACCAGAAAGAAAGAGGTTGCAAGTTTGTCTCCAGCATTGAAACTGTCTCCATGGTCTCTGCCATGCTCAGATGGAGATTAAGCAAAGGGTTTTATTGGAGCCGTTCTCTCGAGATTCTAGCCCTGTTAATGTGTGCCGTCAAATGGAGCAAGGATGAAAAGGAATTGCATTTATAGAAAGACTATTAAGCTGTTTACAGAGCATTAATGCAGCAAACACTAGTTACAGTTGTTACTGTTGTGAAGGCATGACTGAGGCAGGTGATTAGAAAGGACTACTTGCTGCACTCAAGTTTAAATGGGGACTTATATATATATATATATATATATATATATATATATATTTTTTGTTAGTCTGAAAGTGAAATGATGCTATGGAGAGGTGAGGGAAGACGTTGGAACTTGAATAGGCTGAAAAACAAATAGCAAAAGTATTGTTTCAGTGCACTGGAAGCTGTATTCCATCTACCCTACACAGCGTTGGAGTCTTCAACAGGCATGGTTGTTGCTCAGTGAATTCATGTAGGAATGTTTTCCCCCAGCCCTGGCACTGGTTCACTGATTCTGACATGGCATATTTGCTATATAGGTACTATGAAATATTTTAGTCAGAACAAGAAGCCTAAACAGCAAAGAATAGGATCACTTTCAATCACTGCAATCTCTGAATCGAGTGTGCTGTGACACTGGGCAGTGTTATAAGTGAGTGTGCTGTGACCCTGGGCAGTGTTTATAAGCGAGTGTGCTGTGACACTGGGCAGTGTTATAAGTGAGTGTGCTGTGACCCTGGGCAGTGTTATAAACGAGTGTGCTGTGACCCTGGGCAGTGTTATAAGCGAGTGTACTGTGACCTGCTAGGCTTCAATGCGCTGCTCAGATGTTCTTCTGATTCTTGACACCCACATTACTTCAGAATATGGGGAGCGAGGGAGAGACACTGGCCTGCTGAAGGGTTCTTGACATTGCTGTTTATAGCTCTCCCTGTTGGACAGGAAAATTTCATGGTACCTTTTATAAGCAAAACAGATCATTTTCTGCCTTCTTTAGGAACTAGCCCTGAGAGGTTTAAAAATCCTCAATTCCCTCTGATACAGACTGACTTGCGTTTGTGTGATATGTAAGAGCACTGATGACAGGCTTTTTTTTGTGCTGACTTGTGGTATCGTGGCACATAGATCATATTAATCTTTCAAGTGCTGCTGTTTGTAGAGTCCCTGTATTTTTTTTTCTTCCATACCCAGATTAATACTGTGGAATGTACAGTGATTCCCTAATACAATTTGTTTCATCTCTACAAAGCACATATTGATGTAAGGATAGTGCAGTATGAAGGATTGTGCAGAATTAATTCAATCAGTGTCAGGCATAACACATGCTGCCAAAGCTCAATTTAATAAACATAATTCAAAGCAATAAAAGCAAAGATATGTTCTCCTGCATAGTAAAAATCGCCATTCTAAGATATCTCTTCATTACGTTGCTGGTACACATTTTTAATGCTAATGGAAACAAAATGACAATTATTACCAATTGAAGATAATGATATGAACCAGTGCCAATTGAGAATGAGGGACCAGAGCACTTGACTGGGCTTATTGTACCAAGTGTCTGTTAGGAAGTACATCCAGCACTCTCTTTGATATGGAATGTCCTTAAAATAAACTTTAAGGCGCTACTGCAGTGGTTCCAAGAAATTCAATGTATTTAACATAATCCATAGTTTTTATATTTGTATTCCCTTACTCGTGTCATAAACCATGATCCCTGAAGGATGGTGCTATGATTGGAATGGGTTGTGTGTTTTGGGAACATGAACTCAATAGATAAGACTAACCCTCTTTCCAGAGTGAAAATCGAGAAATCTGCTGGGTTTTGTTCCACAGATTTATGACCCTTGATCTGTGATAAAAAATATCAAAACAAACGATTGTAGAGATCCAGACAAAACAGGATGGAGCAAAGGTAGAATAAAGTGTTTCATGTAAACGCTGGCGGGTGTTCTGGGACCCTTCAACTTATAACTACTGCCTGCCTGCTAAATTCCACCTGGGTCACCTATTTCATCACCGTAATGGCTGTCTTTAATCAACTGGCTTGAGCCTTAACTTAGTGAAGAGTATCTTACTGGCAGAACCTACACATCTTTCTAAAATAACTTGAGACAATTTATTATACATAGCTCAGTAGCAGGGTATCTGAGCTCCAACACATCTAATACAGTGAACAGTGCACTGGGATCTAAGATCAATCACATTCGGTACTTAGTCACAGACCTCTGTTTTAAGGGACATGCGCTTCCAATATGCAGGCATTAGGGCACTGTGCTGTTCTATTATGACACTTCAAGGGAAAACTTTCAAGAAACAAAGTAGACAAACGTTTCAGCTAATGCCTTCATCTGTGTCTAGGGATCTATTTCCGCTAATGCCTTCATCAATGTCTTGGGATCTATTTCAACTAATGCCTTCATCAATGTCTAGGGATCCATTTATATTTCTGAGGAACAGATCTTGCAGTACCGTAGGTAATTATTACATAATTTCAAACATTCAGTAATAATTTATATGGTACTACATCTAAGGCATCTGCTGTATGGACTAAATGAATGTGTGAAAAAGTCATTGAAGGAGAGCAGTCTCCATTATGTTTCAACACCCTAACGAATGTTAGCCTCGTCTCTTCAGGTATGGGCTCTGGTCTTATTGAAAGGTAGTCACGTTTATTTGTGTAGGGAACAAACAGCAGTGTTGAAGATCCAGTGAATATGTTTGCATTCCATATCTAATGGTGCATGGTGGCGTGCTTGTGCAAAAAAGGGCAAGGATACAGAAGTAATAAGGGGTTTACTTGAAGGATCTTTCCATAATCTGTGTTGAAACAGATGATATTTATCAATAGGACATACTGGGGATGTGTTTAAATTGGAACTGTTAAGTGCCAGATATAAATTAGTGTGTTTTATAAGACAAAAGCACTTCATGACTGCAAAAGCATAACTGCACCTGTCATCATTGCCTTTTGGCAGTGTTGTCCGATGCACACATTCACGCACAATGGACCACAAAGCTACTGGGATAGCCTCTCCATCACAGTATAAAACATGAAACTAATGGAGATCCCCAAACTATTTTAAAAGCAGCCTGTAAAGTGGACTTTCCTGGGATTGGTCTTTTTTTTTTTTTGCTTTTGAAAAAGGGACACACACAGACAATCCAAGTGGCCATCCACTGGGACTGCACTGGCCCATCAGTTTCTTCAGCCCCCAGTGTCACAGCAAAGGAACGGGTGAGAGGGCAGCCCTGCAGTTGAACTTTCTGTGTTGTGCCCTGCTGATTGCCTTTGGACAGTGTTACAGGGCCTGCAAGGTCCCAATCAGACAGGGCACTGAGAGACTGAGCCTACATTTCCATCTCCACCACAGAACTGGCTGGGAAGTACATCAAATCTTTTTCCACTATACAATTGCCTGTTTATCTACATGGTCCATGCTTTCTTCTTTTCGAATTGGATTGACGGTTCCAATTCAGACCAGTTTTTGATTTTGTACTTATGATACTGATGGATCAAACAGGATTTCAGATGTCTTTCAAATCAGTCCAGATGGCAGATTAAAATGTAGCATGAAAAGCCTGATTAGGTTGTCTTTGGGCTTGGCGGATTGTGAACTGTATGTTACTGCGGTCATGATTCAGTAATGTCAGTACACGCCAAAAAAACGCCTTTTATTCCACAGTGGATTCAAATGTATTATTTCAGGGGCCAGTGCTGATATCCGCATCCCCCTACAGAGGTTTAAAAATGAAACTGCATCCAGACCATTTCCATTACATAGGAGGTAGTGCTCATGGGACAAATCTGGATTTTTTTCATGAACGTTCAATTTAAGGCCGACAGTGGTCATGTCACTGTTTATCAAGTGACTACATCTGCATTTTGTTATTGTATTCTGTTTGAAGAAAAACAAATTTCAAAGATAATTTAGTAGGTTCAGTTGTACTGAGATTTTCCAGCTACTACTGTTGGCGTGCATAGGGTTAAAAAATAGGATTGTTTTTGTTTTTCACAGATCCAGTGTTTGTCCCAGCACCGATATGAGGAGTCTTAAGGTCTGTGAAGAACTCCTCTGATACACTCCGTTCATGTTGCTGGCTGAGGGCAAGAACAGCGTAACTAGTTCACATTTGTTTATATTAAAATGAAATATTCAGATCTCAAGTATTGGGTTTGTTACCTGCTGCGCTGTTGCACTTAGCCAGCTACGTTAGCTTTGTTATTTTGTGTGTTCATTGTCCTGTTTGGCACAGTTGGGCAGCTCTGTTGTGCAGTGTCGTCTAAAGGTTTCTGTTACTGTGCTCGTATTGGATGCAGAACGCAATGAGCGCCCCTCCCTGATAGCTCAAAGAGCTTTCCCTTGCTTGTTCTGCTTTGTGGAGAACAAGTTGCTTCCCCGGTGGGAGCCTGGGCACTTTTGAGGAAGTCGGAGGCCCTCCACTGTGGTGAGAGGCAAGTTAATCAGGGTTTGGATGCCAGACACATGCGAAAATGGGGATTTCCTTTTGATATTCTCTTCAATGAAAATAGTATTTGTAATATTTCTTTACTGAATACAAAAAAGATTAATTGGAATAAGGTATACAGTGGACCCTAAAGCTTTAATCATGTTTTTCCAAAATGTGTGATTAATTAAAGGATACGTTGGTTTCAGTGATGTATCAGATTTTTGGGGCAAGGCCCTGAGTCCGCAAGTTTGCACCCTACTGAACCAGTGGACAGACTTGCGTAGAAGTGCTTGAATAAGGCAGTTAAAAGTTCTATGTAATGAGATGTCTGGCAGCTCCAGTACTCCCTGACACTTGTGGATTTTAATGTCATATTCTTAATGTATTTACTTCAACACAAGTACTTGATTATAAATTACTGGACCTTACCAACCCTGTCAGATGTACAGTTTAAATGTTGCAGAACTGTGCTGTGATTTTGTCCTTAACCCTTTGCAGTCCATTTATTAATTGCGCGTCAGGCACGCCAGGTCTAATTAATTTTCACACACGCAGTTAATTTTAGACGCGCTGTTTAAAAGTATTTTTTTCACAGTCAAACAGGTTTAAATGGCCCTGCATATCAACAAAGCACTCACTAGGCATCTCCAGCCCCGCCCCACCCTTTCGTTTGCTATAGCGTTCGCCTATGTAAGAAATAAATAATAATAATAATAATAATAGTCGTACATACCGATCGATCATCTCCGGATCACTCGTTTTATCACCAAACTCCTCAATAATGCGATCCAAGTCATTATTTTATTACTATAACATCTCAAAAAAGCTCTGCAAATGTCTGTGTTTTCTGTGCACTGATTCAGTCAGCCAACTTGTTTACTTCAGACCGCCCCCGTTATCTGATACCTGATACCATGTATGACTATTCATGAGATACGCCTTTTTTTTTTTTTGTTTGTTTTTTTCGACTTGTCTCGGCTCCTGTCGCTCCCACTCGGCAATTGAATGGTTTTCTTGGCTTTTTCCAGCGAAAAAACGACTAGACACCCGTTTATTGCGTTGCTATAATGATGTCGGACCCAGTCCGACAAAGGACCTGTGAGGAATAATAGCAATGTCGGACCCAGTCCGACAATGGACCGCAAAGGGTTAAATGTCATCCCAGTGTATACCACTACACATCACTTTCACAAAGAAGGCAAGGTCCAGTATTTTGAACTATCAGTGCTTCAACAGCATGGAGAATGTATTTTCTCAACAGTATGATATGGCAGTGTCTAATGGGCAGTGTTCAGGATAGTGAAACCTAGGACTGGTTGAGACTACTGTTGGTGCCTTTTACAAGTTTAGAACGATTTCATGAATACCACATTCCTTTTAACAAATCAAATCATACTTGGGTGGAAAAAAAACATTGCAATCCCAGAGGTCCAATAACTCCCTAATTATCCAGCTCACTCAGCTCCTTAATACTGCCCCACATTATATTATGCACACGATATTTCCACCCCCAGTAAACGCTGGCCTTCAGAGCGGAATGCCAACCCTATACTGTATACCTCTAAAATTGTTTTCTTTTTACGTCAAAGTGCTTGGAATAAAACTTTGATGGCCTTTTATGTCCATGTATTCTGCCTTGTACACGTTGGGTGTATTTATAAAGTACACCGTGTAACAATTTATTTTTTTTTTGGTTCCTGGGTAGTAAGTGTTATTTCCTAATTGCTTATGCCTCAAAAGTATAGAAAATGGCTATTATTCCCCACAAACTTTGCTTTTGTGACCAGGACAGTGATATTTTGACATTTACCTATTTTCCAGAACATTCCAGCTAGATTCAGTGCTGAGTAAACTTGGAGTAACTTCTAGAACTTTCCAGTAATATAAATAGTAGTATAAATACAGGGACCTTAAGCCCACCAGTTCAGTTTAGTTCCAGCTGCCTAAGTGGATACATATCTGCATTTTTCTGAGATGGCATCAAGGTCATAGGAGACTTCAAAATGGTGGCATTCCTGATGGGTCTCCAAGGCGGTTTTACCAAGTTTCCCTGCTATCTTTGCCTTTGGGACAGCAGGGACACCAAGGCGCACTACCACAGGCGGGACTGGCCACAGCGGACCGAGTTCTCTGTGGGGAGGAACAACGTCAAGTGGGAGCCACTGGTGGACCCCCGGAAGGTGCTGATGCCACCACTGCACATCAAATTGGGCCTTATGAAACAATTTGTCAGCTCTAGATAAGGAGTCGGCAGCCTTCAAGACTTCTTCCCTAAGCTGTCTGAGGCAAAGGTCAAAGCCGGTGTCTTCGTCGGACCACAGATAAGGAAGATCCTGGAGTGCAATGAATTCCCCAAGAAGCTCACTAGTAAGGAGAAAGCGGCTTGGAACAGCTTTGTCGCAGTGGTTCGGGGCTTCCTGGGCAATCACAGGGCCGAAAACTATGTGGAGCTGGTTGAGACTGGTGAAGAACTACAGCACAATGGGCTGTAGGATGTCCCTCAAAGTCCATATCCTTGATGCTCATCTTGATAAATTCAAGGAGAACATGGGAGCGTACTCTGAGGAGCAAGGCGAGCGCTTCCACCAGGATATACTGGACTTTGAACACCGCTACCAAGGACAGTATAACGAGAACATGATGGGAGACTACATTTGGGGGCTGATTCGTGAAAGTGATTTACAGTATAATCGAAATCTCGAAAAACTACTCGCTTCTAAATCTTTTGTAGTCATTTTTGTATTACTTTAGTATAAATACATGTTAATTTGGATTCATATGTTGTTTTTTTCTGACTTTATGTGAACGAAAAGACAAATTCGCCCGTTTTCTCATTGGAAATAGGTAAATTTCAAAATATCACTGCCCTGGTCACAAAAGCAATGTTTGTGGGGAATAATAGCCATTTTCTATACTTTTGAGGCATAAGCAATTAGGAAATAACACTTACTACCCAGGAACAAAAATTGTGTTACATAGTGGTATCATCCACCTGCTGGAGGAAAAAAAAAAAGCCAGAAACCCCAAAATGAAAATGAACTACAGTTTTGCTTTTTGGTCAGTAACTATGTGGCTTCCATAACCATACCTGATTTAGCCCTTTGCAGTCCATTTATTAATTGCGCGTCAGGCACGTCAGGTCTAATTTATTTTCACACGTGCAGTTAATTTTAGACGCGCTGTTTAAATATTTTTTTTTCACAGTCAAACGGGTTTAAATGGCCCTGCATATCAACAAAGCACTCACCTAGGCATCTCCAGCCCCGCCCCACCCTTTTGTTCGCTATAGCTTTCACCTATGTAAGAAATAAATAATAAAAATAATAGTCGTACATACCGATCAATCATCTCCTGATCACTCGTTTTATCACCAAACTCCTCAATAATGCGATCCAAGTCATTATTTTATTACTATAACATCTGAAAAAAGCTCTGCAAATGTCCATGATAGTCTCTGTGCACTGACCACATAGACTATCATACCACAGCCATGTATGACTAATCATGAGATATGCCTTCCCCCCCCCCCCACAATGACACGGCACGACCTGACACGACACGATGACCTGACACAATGACACGGCACGACCTGACACAGCACGATTGGCCAGACACAATGACACGGCATGACTGACACAGCACGATGACCTGACACAATGATACGGCACGCCCTGGCACGACACAATGACCTGGCACAATGACACGGCACGACCTGACATGACACAATGGCATGACACGATGACCTGACGCAATGACAAGACACGCCCTGACACGACACGATGACCTGACACAATGGCATGACGCGATGACCTGACACAACACAATGACCTGGCACGACACGATGGCCTGACACGGCACACCCTGACATATGTTGACCTGACTCAATGACACAGCACGACACGATGACATGACACAATGACCTGACACAATGACCTGACACAATGACACGGCACGACACGACACGATGACCTGACACGGCACGATTGGCCAGACACAATGACACGGCATGACTGACACAGCACGATGACCTGACACGATGACCTGACACGGCACGATTGGCCAGACACAATGACACGGCATGACTGACACAGCACGATGACCTGACACAATGATACGGCACTCCCTGACACAGCACGCCCTGGCACGACACGATGACGTGACACAATGACACGGCATGCCCTGATACAGTGACACGGCAGGCCCTGGCATGACACAATGACCTGGCACAATGACACGGCACGACCTGACATGACACAATGGCATGACACGATGACCTGACACAATGGCATGACGCGATGACTTGACACAACACAATGACCTGGCACAACACGATGGCCTGACACGGCACGCCCTGACATGTCATGTTGACCTGACACAATGACACAGCACGACCTGACACGACACAATGACCTGACACAATGACACGGCACGACCTGACACGACACGATGACCTGACACAGCACGATTGGCCAGACACAATGACACGGCATGACTGACACAGCACGATGACCTGACACAATGATACGGCACTCCCTGACACGGCACGCCCTGGCACGACACGATGACGTGACACAATGACACGGCATGCCCTGACACGACACGATGACCTTACACAAAGACACGACACGGCATGACATGACCTGACACAATGACACGGCACGCCCTGACATGTCATTGTGACCTGACACGACACGATGACCCGGCACGATGACCTGACACGACACGATGACCTGACACAATGACATGGCATGACAGTGAAACAGTGTAACAAATGGTCTACGTCTACTTGAAGCAATTTTTATCCCCACCGTTAGCAAGACTGTTTGACAGCGAATAATATCAAAGGGTTCTTGGTAAATAAAGACTTCACTGTACACTGCAATATGATGCAAAAAAAGAATTTTCATAGTGTTAACACACATAAACAATATGCAGAACAGCAGTATAACAATATAAACTAATAACTGTTAGGCTAATCCACAACAAAAAACCTCACAAAAACAGTTATATTAATAATGCAGCGAGCAACGCGGTACACACACTTATTGTTTTAACTGCTCTTAGGTATTTTCCCATTACTATTATAAAAATGACATTGATTAGCAAAGTAAATAAAATAAATCCACATATTTTAATCATATAGAACAAAAAAAAAACAGCATAAACTTCAATGTCCCAAATGCGTTTAACAACCCCAAAAAAATAGAAAAACCAAAAAATAAACGGGAGCTCCCCAAAAAGTAAATAGTCAGATCTCACCCGATCCTTAGGGGCAATACACGAAATCCGGAAAAATCCAACAAAAAGGGAGATCAATCGAATAGTTGAGGAAAATCCCAGCTGGTATCTGCAGTTCAATTCCAATGTGTTCCGTCCCAAATCACTTCTGTGTCTAAACACGTTTGCAGCAGCACTAGTTTGTTTCACTAGTTGAATATTTGCTAAAATAGTGTTTACAGCAGTAGACTTATAAAAGAACTTAAACACCAATTTATACTTCAGTATTGACAAAACAACAAACTGTAGTTACCTACAAACCTAAAACACTTTGCTGTGAGCTTTTCCCTACTTAGCTAGCTTACATTCGACCATGCTGCCAAAAAGAGGAAACAGGAAGCCCCCGTGAGAGAGACGTGGAAACTTTTCAAAGGTGGCTCTTAAAGGGGAAATTACACCCCACGTCAAATCTAACATTAGCACTATACAATTAGAAATTACAAGTTTACTCTTTCTAGTTTATTTTTTCAATTTGTACCTGGCCAGGTATACTGTAATTCATTCAGCTACAAGTGGTACATATCTAGCACCACTTTGTGTGGCGAGTGCCACAACAGCACGCCCTGTCACGACATGATGACCTGACACAATGACACGGCATGACCTAACACGACACGATGACCTGACACGACACGGTGACCTGACACGACAAGATGACCTGACACAATGACCTGACACGACCTGACACGACACGACCTGACATGACACAATGACCTGACACAATGACATGGCATGCCCTGGCACGACACGATGACCTGACACGGCACGATGACCTGACACGGCACGATGACCTGACACAATGACACGGCACGACCTGACACGACACAGCACGACCTGACACGACACAATGACCTGACACGATGACCTGACACAATGACCTGACACGACACAATGACCTGACACAGCACGATGACCTGACACAATGACACGGCACGCCCTGACACGACACGATGACCTGACACAATGACCTGACACGGCACAATGACCTGACACCACTACACGACCTGACACGACACGATGACCTGACACAATGACCTGACACAGCACGCCCTGACACGACACGATGACCTGACACAATGACCTGACACGGCACAATGACCTGACACCACTACACGACCTGAAACGACACAATGACCTGATACGACACAATAACCTGACACAGTGACACGGCACGACCTGACACAGCACGATGACCTGACACGACACGATGACCTGACACGACACAATAACCTGACACAGTGACACGGCACGACCTGACACAGCACGATGACCTGACACAATGACACGGCACGACCTGACACGACACGATGACCTGACACAATGACACGGCACGCCCTGACACGACACGCCCTGGCACAACATGATGACCTGACACGACACAATGACCTGACACAATGACACAGCACGCCCTGGCACGACACGAGGACCTGACGCAATGATCTGACAAAATGACACGGCACGCCCTGACATGGCACAATGACATGACACAATGAAATGGCACGCCCTGACATGACACGATGACCTGACACAATGACACGACTCACCCTGGCACGATATTATGATCTGACACAATGACACGGCACGCCCTGACACTACACGATGACCTGACACAATGACACGGCACGCCCTGACACAACACGATGACCTGACACAACACGATGACCTGACACAACACGATGACCTGAGATTATATATATATATATATATATATATATATATATATATATATATATATATATATATATATATATACACACACTACCAGTCAAAAGTTTTAGAACACCTCAATTTTTCCAGTTTTTATTGAAATTTACGCAGTTTAATGTCTCAATGTACTCTGAAATTAAAGCATAGAACAAATAAACAATTGGAGATAAAAAAGAAATCATGGAATCGTTTTGTTTAACAAAATTTAATCTAAATTTGACTCCTCAAAGTAGCCACCTTTTGCAGATATAACAGCCGGACACACTTGTGGCATTCTTTCTACAATGGAAATCAAATATTGTTCGGAAAGTTCTTCCCAACACTGTTGCAGAAGTTCCCACAAATGTGTTGCACTTGTAGGTTGCTTTGCTTTCACCCTTCTGTCCAGTTCATCCCAAACCCAGTTTTGGTTCAGGGTGCCACTCGCTCTGTGCAAGTCGCCGACTCTGGATCCAGCAAAAGAGCCCCAGACCATCACGCTTCCTCCTCCATGTTTGACAGTTGGTGTCACACACCGAGGAACCATCCTTTCGCCTACTCGACGGCGTACAAAAACCCTGCGTGATGAACCGAAGATTTCAAATTTTGATTCATCGGTCTATAAGACCACCTTCCAGTCTTCAGTAGTCCACTGGCGGTTCTTCATGGCCCAGGCAAGCCTCTTTTTCTTATTTTGCCATCTTAGCAATGCCACTCTGCCACTCGACCTGTCAAACCTGCAGCTCGAAGTCTTCTCTTCACAGTTGAAACTGAGACTTGCTTACTTCGACCAGTGTTAAGCTGTGCTTGAAGCTGTTGTCCTGTGAGCCGCCTATCACGCAAGCTGTTGACTCTCAGAAACTTGTCTTCTGATTCTGTTGTGGCTTTGGGTCTGCCAGACCTCTTCCTGTCAGAGTTTCCTCCAGTTTCCAAGTGCCTTTTGATGGTGTAGGAAACTGTACTCACTGACACCTTGGCTTTCTTTGCAATTTCTTTAAAGGAAAGACCTACACTTTTAAAGGTTATAATGGTCGGTATGTCTTCCTTTGTTAATTGCCTTTTTCTCGCCATTATGAGAGCAATATACTACTTCCTGCAGTACAATACTGTCCAAATAATGCTTAAGAGGGTGTAGTAACACAGTCTTTTCAAGGCTTAATTTACTTCCATTGCTGCAGAACAGCTGTAAGTTGTTAACCCATTACTTGTTCCCTGAAAAAGGCCTTTTTGTGTAACTCTGAAATGTACATTATTTTTCAGTTTTTGGTAACCTAAACTTTTTTTTTAACCTCTGGCAGTTTACCGCTTACCTTTGTACCATTTCAGGTTATTCACTGGACTTGAACTGCTTATTTCAATAAAAACTGGAAAAATGGGGGTGTTCTAAAACTTTTGACCGGTAGTGTGTGTATATATGATTTCCATTACACGAGAGTAGATGTTAAAACTTCATGCTGATTTGAACTCGGCTCTCGCCAAGATAAGCACCAACTAAGACGTAGCTTTACAGTAAACTAATGTGATCCATTTACGTTTCCTTCCATATGATGATGTAGATATCCTTCTGTCTGGTGTTAATGGCTGAAGTGTAATGCTGGCTCCAGGGATCAGCTTATTTTGCCTCCCTGGCGCATCAGCACACACAACGGCTGCGATGCTGGCTCCGGGGATCAACCAAAGTGCGGCCTCCCCAGCGCATCAGCATGACAACCGTCTGGATTGAGCTAAGTAGGGTACATCTCTGGGGTTTTCAAGTGGGCACCTTCCATCCTCAGTGTTTCGTCGACTAGCCCACGACACCTCAAGAGGGCTCGACGGTGATTCTGGCGTCCCAGCATCACCCCCCTCCGTCCCCCACTCAACTCAGCCCAGCTTACTTACCTGTCCCCAGCCAGAATCTTTCCGTCTCAACCACAGCCAGTTGCTGCTCCTCTCTGCTGCTTCAGATAAGTTCTTCACTGTGCGACGCAACTCTTGGCCACTGAATCCGACGTCTCTGAGAAACCGGGTTGTAGAGTGTGCCACAAATCCTCGACAACCCACTTCCACTGGGTAAACCCGAACTCTCCATCCTCGCTGTTCCGCTTCAGTGGCTAGTTGAGCATACCGCAGTTTCTTCCTCTCATACGCCTCATCTACAGCGTCCTCCCATGGCACTGTTAACTCTACCAGGTGAACAAGGCGTGCTGATCCAGACCACAAGACAATATCTGGTCGAAGGTTAGTGGTGGCAATCTCAGGTGGAAAAATAAGCCGTTGACCAACATCTGCCAGCATATTCCAGTCTCTAGCAGCTTCCAGTTGTCCTGGGCGAGGATTGGTTTTAACACCTTTTCTTGGTGGTTGCTCTCCTGGGCGGAGGAATGTTGTCTTTTGTGTGTAATGTTTTGATGGAACAGGTGGCAACTTATTGGTCATGTTACGCTTGTCTTCCAATGCTAAGGCCAAACATCGCAGCACCTGGTCATGGCGCCAAGTAAACCGTCCTTGGCTAAGAGCCACCTTACATCCTGTCAAAATGTGCCTTAATGTTGCAGGTGATGAACACAAAGGACATGAGGGATCCTCTCCTACCCAGAGGTTTAGGTTCTGTGGTGATGGGAGAACATCATATGTTGACCTGATGAGGAAACTGATCCTGCTCTGTTCCATTGACCATAGGTCTTGCCAGCCAATCTTGCGTTGTTCCACACTCTCCCATCTCATCCATTCTCCCTGTTTGGCCTGGGAAATGGCCTTTATACACCTCATCCTCTCCTCCTGCTTTTGCACCTCGTTGACTACCAGCTTCCTTCTTTGAGCTGGGGCCGCCTTGTGCCATGTAGGAGGAGTTGAACTGAAACCAAGACCCCCTCTTCCATGCTGAACTTGCCCCATGATATCACCAATTCGAAGGGCAGCCTTTGCATCTTCCACAGCTTTCTTTGCCGCCCACTTTCTTCCAGTTTTCAACACAGGTGCTGCCTCCCTTACACATTTATCGCGTGACTCTACTAATGTCATTTCCAGTCTGACCTTGGCGCACTTAAACTCCTCGGTTAGAGCAGAGACTTTTAGCTGCAGTATTCCTTTACCATAAAGTCCCACTCTGCTGAGGCAGCGTGGAACTCCCAACCATTTCCTGATGTATGAACTGATTAAAGCTTCCAGCTTCTCTACTGTTGTCAAAGAAACCTCATACACAGTCAGTGGCCACATATATATATACACACATATGTATGTATACAGTCACCTCCAAAATTATTGCCACCCTTGATAAAGATGAGCAAAAAAGGCTGTATAAAATAAACAACACAGGTAATGAGCTATATTTTATGCTCAAATATATGGGAAAATCATATTCTTTTATTCTAATACAATTGCTCAGAGAAAGTTTTTTTATTAACACGTAATAAAAAAAATTATTGGCACCCCTAAAGATTCTTATAAATAAAATAAAACAAAATTAAATCTGCATTAACATTCTACTTCTTTAAGTTCATCTCAGTCTTAAGGAACTGTATTGTGGCCTTCCATGGCTTCCTGTTTCACTGGGGTATAAAAATGAGGTAACATGCATATGAAATCCATTTGTCATCCATCACCATGGGGAAAGGCAAAGAACTCACAAATGAAAAGAGATGGTTGTTGGCCTTCATAAATCAGGCAATGGGTACAAAACAATAGCTAAAAAAATAAATATACCACTTACCACTATTAGGGCAATAATTAAGTTCAAAACCACTGGAACAGTGGTAGACTTGCCTGGCAGAGGACGCAAGTGTATGTTGCCCCATCGGTCCGCTGCAGTGCGGTCAACAGAGTCCCCAGTCCCTGTTACACCAGGAACTAGGAAATAAGCCACTAGGGGTAGGAGCAGGACTAAGAGCCCCCCCGGTTCTCCTGGGAGCAGCCAGCAACTGCCCCGGCTGTCTCCAGGTCACTGGACAGCTTGTATAGTGTGCACATTGCAGATAAGCTGGGCCTGGCCTAGTTTCTGCCTGTCGAGGCTTCCATCGCCTCTCTGGTGCAGATGCCTAATCTAGCATTGCTGCAAAAGGACTTTTCATGTCCTAATGAGATGATGCTGAAAAAGCCATATGCGGCCTCAGTATTTTGCACACGTCTTGGTAGCTACAGTAGCATACTGGTGGCTTACCAGTCCGTGCTGCTATCATCGCTGTCCTTTGACCATAGGCCCTCGCCCCTCCAGTTGGACGAGCTGAGCCTGGTCAGCAACCACCTGATCCCATTGTCTAAGTACAATGGTCAGGCATTGGGCAGGAGCATGGCCGCATTGGTGGTGCCAAGAAGGCAGCTCTGGCTTGCTCAGGCCTGAGAGCCTGACAAGGACAAGGTGTCATTACTGGATGCACCTGTAACACCGGGGCATACGTTTGGGCTGGCAGTGGATGAGATGCTAAAACGCTCTCAACAAGTATGTGAGTCTTCCACGTAATTGGCACGCCTCCTCCCCAAGCATAAGCCCCCAGCCCATAAGCCAGCTAAGCATTGGCAAAACAGGCGTCCACAGTCACAAAAGCAGATTCAGGCTCCTACAGCCCCTGCTAGAGCTAATGCGCAAAACCGTTTTCACAGTGCGCAATGCGGAGGCCGGCACAATTATCGTTCCCCTGCTCACAAGCAGCACCTTTAGCCTGAGCTTCTACGAGCCCTAGAGATTTGCTGCCACAGGTCCAGGGCCCATTCTATCAGGCCAGCCTGGATTACTGGCGATCATGCACCACGGACACCTGGGTGATTCCCTCCATCAGGGCCGGTTACTCTCTGCACTTTAGATTCTGCCCCCCTCCTTTTCAGAGCACGATCACAGCTACAGTCATGAACCCTCAAGACACTGTATTAGTGTCTCAGGAGTTGGCAACCTGTGACGGGCAGCCCCACCCCAGTATATATTGCGTGCCATTATTATGATTTATTGTATTATTTTGTATTTGTATTATGATTTCTGTAAATATATATGACGACAAAAAGCCGTGTTTTGTATTTTATTATTGTTTAGCCGGACGAGCAAGATGCCGTCCGCCATGGTATTGTTTTGTATTTTTGTTTTAAAATACCTTGTGAAGATGCGTGACTGATCAGCCACTGATAATTTAATTAGCTGACAGTTACGCATCCTTATTAAACTCATGCAGACTATGGCCGTGGGGTAATAAGGTAATTACTAGCTAGTTAACCCCTTGGCCATAATATAAAAAACCTGCAGCTTTGGCAGCAACGGGTTGAGTGTGTTCAGAGTGGAGAACGGTAGTCTGGTTTAACCAGCGTGATACTTGTTATTATTTGTTTGTTCTTTTGGCCAACATGCCCTTTTGTCTGAAAGTGTTTTGTTTAAATCTTTTGTTTTGTTATTTAATAAAAACGCTGGGTGCCATAACGTCTCAGTTTTGCTCCGCCATTCCTTGTCTTGGTTTCATTTCCCTGGTCTGACTTCACCCTTGCAGCCATCCTGTTCACACAGCCCTACTGCACAAACAGGCAATCTCAACTGTCCAGCCCCTCAGCGAGAGAGAAGAGATTTAATCCAGGTACTTCCTGGTGCCGAAACGGGATGCCGGCCTCAGACCAGTCCTCAACCTCAGACATCTCAATCTGTATTTGAGAGAATGAAGGTTCAAGATGTAGGACCATGCAACAGCTGTTGCAGTCAGTCAGGGCATGCGACTGGTTCACTACGGTGGACCTCAAGGATGCCTACTTTCACATTCCTGTAAGACCCGGCCACAGGAAGTACTTGCACTTCACCTTTCAAGGGACCACGTACGAGTTCTGTGTACTGCCGCCCATTTCTCAAAGTACATGGATGCTATATTGACCCCTCTTAGACTAAAAGGCATCAGAGTGATCAATTACCTGGATGACTGGCTGATATGTGCTGAGTCACTAGCACATAAGAACAGAAAAACATAAGAAAGTTTACAAACGAGAGGCGGCCATTCGGCCCATCTTGCTCGTTTGGTTGTTAGTAGCTTATTGATCCCAGAATCTCATCAAGCAGCTTCTTGAAGGATCCCAGGGTGTCAGCTTCAACAACATTACTGGGGAGTTGGTTCCAGACCCTCACAAATCTCTGTGTAAAACAGTGCCTCATATTTTCTGTTCTGAATGCCCCTTTATCTAATCTCCATTTGTGACCCCTGGTCCTTGTTTCTTTTTTCAGGTAAAAAAAGTCCCCTGGGTCGACACTGTCAATACCAGGCAGTGTTGCACATGGAACTAGTCACCAACCACCTCCGACAGGTATCACGGTGAACCAGTTGAAAAGCTGGTTAACACCTCCTGAAGGGCTGTCTATCACAGCGTAAGCCTCAATTCCAGAAACGTATGTTGCGTGTGTTAATGCAGGTGTATAGATATGGCTGCACGGGATATAAATGGGTGTGTGCTGCACGAGTTATTTAAAATGTATAATTGTATTTAGGCACGAGGATTGCACTTCACTTCACGTGCATTTAAAGTATTTAGTATGTGAGCACAAGGTTGCACATAATTAATTCACGTGCTGGGATTCAAGTGAATAATTAATTAGTAATTGAATCCCGGCACAACAGTATATATAGATGCATGTTTCATTCACTCAGGGTTGTGTGTTCGGTGAGTGGAGAACGGGTGTGGAGAGGAGGTAAAATAAGCGATAATAATAATAATAATAAGTGTTTGTACTCACCGTGTTTGTTTGTCTCTTAGTCCACTGTTTGTTTAGTATTAATCCGTTTTGGTTGTCTATTTATTTTGGCCGCAAGTGCCGTGTCCTATTTTCTGTTTAAAACTTTTATTTGTTTCAATAAACCTTCTGAACGCTGCCATTGCGTCTCAGTTTCACTCCTCACCACTGTGTCTGTGTACTGCTTTCTGGCCTGACGTCATTCACAAAGCCACCCTGTGACAGAGGGTCTTCACATAAATGTTTTAGAGCTGCAGTTCATCTGGCCCTGTAGGAATTTTTTTCAGAGATACAAGGGAGACATGTGCTGATACGTACAGACAACACCACAGCAGTGGCTTACATCAACCACCAGGGGGGTCTCTGGTCTCTCTGTCTCAATCATGTTGCCTGGGAGCTTTTGTTCTGGGCTCACGACCACTTGCTTTCAGTAAAAGCAGTTCACCTGCCAGGGGTAAGGAACTGGGCGACGGACCTCCTCTTCAGAGTGGGCTCCTACAGTTCGGAATGATGACTTCATCCAAAGGTTGTGAACCTCATCTCAGAGAGGTTCGGGTGCGCATAGATAGATCTCTTTGCGACCCAGGAGTCCACCCATTGTCCTAACTAGTATTCCCTATCGGAGAGCAGTCACCCTGGATGGCCCAGGACTGTTGTATACTTTCCCACCATTGCCACTGCCTTCACTGTGCGTGGAGAAGATCAGGCAAGATCGGGCCCAGGTGCTCTTAGTTGCCCCAAAGTGGCCCAGGAGAACATGGTTCTCGTCACTGGCCCAGCTCCTGTTCGGTCAGCCGTGAGAGCTGCCAGCCCATCGCGACCTGCTGAGCCAGGTGTGGGGGCTGTGTGGCACCCAGATCCAACAGTTCTGTAGCTTTGGGTCTGGCCCCTGAGCGGAGACATTTGAGCCGTCTCGGGTTATCTGACAAAGTCTTGAGATGCTTCAGAATGCGGCATCTACATGCTCCCAGTATGGCTGTAAATGGGGGGTATTCCTGAAGTGGTGCTGATGAAGGGAAATCTCTCTCCACGATTAAGGTCTACCTGGCAGCTATCTCAGCTTGCCATAGGAGCACACGTCGTGGCGGGACAGTTTTTGAAGAGTGCTCGGAGGTTAAGACCCCCTAGAAAGGACCTGGTTCCTCACTGGCAACTTAACATAGTGCTGGAAGCGCTAACAAAACCACAATTTGAGCCCCTAGATTTAGCAGAGCTGAAATTCCTGTCAAGCCAGAAGGTGAAATGCAAGCATTTTCAACAGTGAAAGCCTGTTTGTTTTTTGCGGAGGCTAAAACTAAGGTTACTCTCCTCACTAATCCTGCTTTTCTCCCTAAAAGCATGCTGCTTTCCATGTAACCTATTCAGTGGAATTGGACCCTTCCACCCCCCTCCTTTCCATACGCTCTGTCCGGTTAGGGCTCTGGCATATTATGGTGACCGCACCCAGAGTGGGCGGCAATCAGAGGAATTGTTTATTTACTTCGGGTCTAAGTTCCACGGACAAGCCCTGTCTAAACAGTGGCTGTCGAGGTTGATTGCAGACATGGTCAGGATTGCATACGACCAGAAAAGGTCACTGGTCACTCCACAAGAGGCCTTTCAACCTCCTGGGCCACGCCTCCTACTTTACCAGGTTCTACCGGCTGAGTGTCGTAGATCAGCAGAACCCTGGTTTGGGGACCAGAGTGTTAAGAGCAGTCACTCATTCTGCTTTTTAACACATTTTTATTATGTTTCACTTAAGTCCTGGGGTAGTTAGTCAGACACCCTTTTTAGACTTTAGGTGTTAAATGCTGAGGTTACTCAGCGTAACTTTGCAGCATATACACTGCATGAGGGGTCTCCCTCACTGTACTGCGGAATATATGCCATGGATCCTCTTCGGTCCTCAGTCAGAATGCTGAAGGCAGTTTATCTACCTTCTTAGTACATCTGCCGGAGCTGCAAGTCCTTGACGTGCAATGGCTTGGGTATTGTATCCCATTAGGTAATGGTTATGGCGTGGGTGTTGTATCCCATTAGGTAATCGTTATGGCTTGGGTATTCTATCCCATTCTGTAATGGTTACATTTCAGACTTGAAAGGGAATGTTGGGATAGTACCATAACCCTGGTTCCCTGAAATAGAAATGTAACCATTAAGCTTCAAGGTCGCTGCGTTCACTCCAGCGCAGCAGGCCTGAAGAGAAAATGGTGCTGAGCCTTATGTGTCATTCGTATTTATCTCCTGGGGGCGGAGACAATGGGGCTCTTAAAGGAGCAGTTTTGATAGAAGTGCTAAGGTAATTCAGGCTATAAGAGATAGATCCCATTCGGTAATGGTTACATTTCTATTTCAGGGAACCAGGGTTATGATAATTACCTAATGTTTTCTCTGTTTAAGTTGCTCCAATGTTAAATTTCAGTATTTGTTCTCTATCAGAATCCACCTGGTGTTATCTCAACCTGTAGATGCTCTGCTGCCTGCTCCTTTTGAGTATTTCCTGATTCCAAATTATTTCCAAACACATTCTCCCCTGGCCCTGCTTGTAATCTTAGTACAACGAAGGTGGGACCAGCAGAGGTGAAAAGTCACATCATCATGTGATTTCTTAGGACTCAGGACTTATTCAACGGGAGAGGCAGCTAGGGTTCTACAGCCACAGAAATGCCAGATTGATTTGACACAAAGAGAAAATATTCCAATTGATTATTGCACAACGGAACCACAGAGTCATTTGTAAACCTCTTGAAAGGTAAGGCAGTAAAAATAAATACAATTACATTTGAAGCTACTTAGCTCTAAGCTGTGTGTTCTTGACTAGCGCGGCTGCCACAGTGATGTCATCCTGCAGGATGGGAATCTCCTTGCCTGCATTGATCCACTCCCTCAGCTTCCTGCAGACCCAAGCACTGGCTGACGCCTGAAAGATGCTGACTGTGGAAGGGTTCAGTGGGCATCAGGGTGCCGATCTAGCAGAGTGTTTAAGTACATTAATACTACATCCCTCTAGAAGGCATGCATTGGTCCTGTGACACTGAACCCCGGGTCCCTGCGCTGTTCTGAAGCAGCTGTAACACTGAACCCCGGGTCCCTGCGCTGTTCTGAAGCAGCTGTGACACTGAACCCCGGGGTCCCTGCGCTGTTCTGAAGCAGCTGTGACACTGAACCCTGGGTCCCTGCGCTGTTCTGAAGCAGCTGTGACACTGAACCCCGGGTCCCTGCGCTGCGTTCTGAAGCAGCTGTGACACTGAACCCTGGGTCCCTGCACTGTTCTGAAGCAGCTGTGACACTGAACCCCGGGTCCCTGCGCTCTTCTGAAGCAGCTGTGACACTGAACCCCGGGTCCCTGCGCTGCGTTCTGAAGCAGCTGTGACACTGAACCCCGGGTCCCTGCGCTGTTCTAAAGCAGCTGTGACACTGAACCCCGGGTCCCTGCGCTGTTCTGAAGCAGCTGTGACACTGAACCCCCGGGTCCCTGCACTGTTCTGAAGCAGCTGTGACACTGAACCCCGGGTCCCTGCGCTGAGTTCTGAAGCAGCTGTGACACTGAACCCCGGGTCCCTGCGCTGTTCTGAAGCAGCTGTGACACTGAACCCTGGGTCCCTGTGCTGAGTTCTGAAGCAGCTGTGACACTGAACCCTGGGTCCCTGCGCTGTTCTGAAGCAGCTGTGACACTGAACCCCGGGTACCTGCGCTGAGTTCTGAAGCAGCTGTGACACTGAACCCCGGGTACCTGCGCTGAGTTCTGAAGCAGCTGTGACACTGAACCCCGGGTCCCTGCGCTGTTCTGAAGCAGCTGTGACACTGAACCCTGGGTCCCTGTGCTGTTCTGAAGCAGCTGTGACACTGAACCCCGGGTCCCTGCGCTGTTCTGAAGCAGCTGTGACACTGAATCCTGGGTCCCTGCGCTGTTCTGAAGCAGCTGTGACACTGAACCCCGGGTCCCTGCGCTCTTCTGAAGCAGCTGTGACACTGAACCCCGGGTCCCTGCGCTGTTCTGAAGCAGCTGTGACACTGAACCCTGGGTCCCTGTGCTGTTCTGAAGCAGCTGTGACACTGAACCCCGGGTCCCTGCGCTGTTCTGAAGCAGCTGTGACACTGAATCCTGGGTCCCTGCGCTGTTCTGAAGCAGCTGTGACACTGAACCCCGGGTCCCTGCGCTCTTCTGAAGCAGCTGTGACACTGAACCCCGGGTCCCTGCGCTGTTCTGAAGCAGCTGTGACACTGAACCCCGGGTCCCTGCGCTGTTCTGAAGCAGCTGTGACACTGAATCCTGGGTCCCTGCGCTGTTCTGAAGCAGCTGTGACACTGAACCCCGGGTCCCTACGCTCTTCTGAAGCAGCTGTGACACTGAACCCCGGGTCCCTGCGCTGTTCTGAAGCAGCTGTGACACTGAATTCTGGGTCCTTGCGCTGAGTTACCTGACAGGGCCCTGGTGTCTCTTCTTTTCTGAGGCAGGTAACTGCCCTGCGGCCTCTGAAAGAGATCTGACCAAACAGGAAGTGTATGAAAATTATAGCTGGAAGGGATCAGCAACAAAGTAGATCTGCTATTGTTTACATCATGAGACCCCAAAGGATTGTACTTAATATTACCTTTCAACATAAATACAGTGGGGAAGTCTGGAGTGTGTTCAGCTCTAGCGCCATAACTAACACACACAGTGCATAGACATCAAGTTGTAATACACTGTGGCAGGATGGCTTGCAGTGGTGAGGTGTGGTGACGCCACGGACCAGGAAGTAACTGAACCAAAACAACGGATGGGCGGGTGAAACTGAACGCAACGGCGTTCAGCTGAATTTATTAACAACAAAACAAATGATTTGAACCAAACAACAAAAACCGTGTAACAAAATTTATTTATTTTTTTGGTTCCTGGGTAGTAAGTGTTATTTCCTAATTGCTTATGCCTCAAAAGTATAGAAAATGGCTATTATTCCCCACAAACTTTGCTTTTGTGACCAGGACAGTGATATTTTGAAATTTACCTATTTTCCAGAACATTCCAGATAGATTCAGTGCTGAGTAAACTTGGAGTAACTTTTAGAACTTTCTAGAACTTTCCAGTAATATAAATAGTAGTATAAATACAGGGGCCTTAAGCCCACCAGTTCAGTTTAGTTCCAGCTGCCTAAGTGGATACATATCTGCATTTTTCTGAGATGGCATCAAGAGGCTGCAAGCATCCGGCAGACGCATTTTGAGACTTCAAAATGGTGGCATTCCTGATGGGTCTCCAAGGCGGTTTTACTAAGTTTCCCTGCTATCTTTGCCTTTGGGACAGCAGGGACAGCAGGGACACCAAGGCGCACTACCACAGGCGGGACTGGCCACAGCGGACCGAGTTCTCTGTGGGGAGGAACAACGTCAAGTGGGAGCC